>NC_060270.1:137402182-137702182 GCF_021613505.1 Equus quagga
CTCCTCCCCCCCTCCTCCCCCCCTTTCTCTTTCTCGCCCCCTCCCCCCGCGAAACTCTCCCTCTTCCTCTGTCCACAGGTCATCGGCTCCCTTCTGCTGCCTCTGAACCTTTCATGTGCCATTTTTGTCCCCTCTGTCAGACTCTCTTGCAGGAGTTCTTAACCTTTTTTGTGCTGTGGAAGCCTTTGGCACTCTGCTAAAGCTTATGGGTGCTTTGAAGTAGTCCATGACATAATGTCTTTAAATGCGTAAAACACGTAAGATTACGAAGGAGACGAATTATATTGAAATCGGTTCTGTCCCCAGTACCTTCCTCCCCGCAAGGACTGACGCATTTAGTCTGTCTCCTTGTAGATTGTTTCGTCTTTGGGTCTCCAGAATCTAGGGCAGGCTTGGCACACTTGGATTTTTTTTTTTTTTTATTTCATTAGGAGAGATGAGAACATACTTTTATCATATGATCATATGATCTTTTTCCACCCAAATCTTGATTAGTTAGGTTCTCCCACCTTAATTTCTTTTTAATTTTGTGGCACTTGTATGTTACTATAACAATTTAATTTTCCTATATTTTTATTTTCATAGAATGCTATTAACATTAGTATCCTTTTCCAAAGATTTGGGTTAATTATCAGGAGCACCGGGAGACAGATTTGGCTGCTGTTAAAACTTTGAAAAGGACTGCCATTAGTTTTATTTTGATTTCGCGTTTCTGTTACCCCGAAAACCATCATAGTTAACTCAAACAATTGTTTCAGTCAAAGAGATTTTTAAGTGCACTTGAAGCCAAGTTTAGTCATGCAGTGGTGGAACCTCACAAAAGATGGGCATTGTATGTCATTAAATTCCTTGCCTCCTCCCTCCAAAGTAGCACAGATGTTGGAAGAACCGTGGTAGTGAAATGCCTTTTTGTCTTTTTTTTTCCTCCTCCTCTTTTTTCTTTTTTGTCTCTAAAGATTGGCCCTGAGCTAACCTCTGCTGCCAATCCTTTTTTTTTCCTTCTTTTTCTTTCCTCTCCCTCAAGCCCCCCAATACACAGTTGTATATTCTAGTTGTGGTCCTTCTGGTTGTGCTGTGTGGGACGCCACCTCAGCATGGCCTGATGAGCGGTGCCATGTCCGTGCCCAGGATCCGAACCGGTGAAACCCTGGGCCGCTGAAGCAGAGCACGTGAACTTAAGCACTCAGCCCCGGGGCCAGCTGCTGTTTTTGTCTTTAAACATCTAGACTTTCTTTTGCTTTAGGGAGTTCTTTATTCTTATTGGCTGTCTTAGATCTCCACTGAGATACAGTGTACGTCAGCCTGAGCCACCTGTGTGGTACATGGGGCTCGCCAGGGAACTGAAAGCGGCATTGACGAATGGTGTCCTTCTGGCATTCTAAGATACGTATTTTGAATCATGTGTCTAATGCCATTTTGGTCCAGAGCACTTGAAACTTTTGACATAGCTTGAGTTTTGTATTCCTTTTATGTATCCATAAGTTATCTGTTTAAAAAAATAATAAAAGAACTTAATTCCAGTATTCTGTGACTTAAAAGTTTTGGGTTGTCTGTTCTATGTCTAGGCCAAAACAGCTCCACGAAATCCCAGCCTTTTACTGTCCTGACAAAAACAAGGTGAATTTCATTCCTAAAAGTGGCTCTGCTTTCTGCCTCGTCAGCATCCTCAAGCCGCTCCTCCCCACGCCAGATCTTACCCTCAAGGGCTCTGGTCACAGTCTGACAGTCACTACTGGCATGACAACCACTCTGCTGCAGCCTATCGCTGTGGCCTCCCTGTCTACAAACACAGAGCAAGACCGAGTCTCTCGAGGAACGAGTACAGTCCTGCCCTCGGCCTCTCTGCTCCCGCCGCCAGAACCCATTGAGGAAGCTGAAGGGTAGGGCCCCGGGCTGCCGGCCCTTGTTCTGGGCCATGGAGAACCTCAGATCGCCCGACTCTGATGGCATCGTGCACTCCCAGTTGGCTGCCACGTGCTCCAGCTTCCAGGGATACGTCGTGGGACGGCTCCTGGAGGAAGGCCGCCCCTCTGATGGCCCTGCTCGCTCGTGAAGCCCAGCCCTTGTGCTTGGCCTGCTGCTTCGCAAACGCTGCCTGGAACAGGACGGGTCTCGTTCTTTACTTTTGGACGACCGATGTCACATTGTTTTATGTTTTCAAATTAAACTTCTTTAAAACAAAAAACTGATCCCTGCAAACATGATTCCTGAGGGGAGATGTGAATGATGCTGCAAGAACCATCTTTTATATCAAAACAACTATTTTATAATAACCAATGTTACATTTTCTGAAACGTAGCAAACAGGATGTTCACAGGATTCCTTGGTGGCCTCTGTTTCTTGTTTCCCTTTCTAGATGTGTGTTTTTCTCAGCTGTTTTCAGCTTTGGGACCAAAGGGATTGTTGACGTTTTCCCAGCAATCTTAATGTCACGACTAGGTTCTTCTCCCAGACAAGAATTGATAGGGAAATGCATTGAACAAGTATATACAAAAAGAGATAAAAAGCAATATTAGTACATTATGTGATTTATGTTTTTTGATGTCAGAAGTTTGTGCTTTGGGTGAGATATTTGTAAAACTGCTGTTTTCCTCACTTCTCCTGTGCACATCTCACCGTGTGGTCAGAACAATCACAGCCCGGAGACTAGTGCTTTACTGTGCTCTCACCCATCTTCAGAACTTGGTTTAAAGGTCAGTAAACTGAAAGGAGACTGCCCCGTGTTGACTGCTAGCCAGTAGTGAGGACCCCTTTGGTTTTCTGAGAGACATTTCTCACACGGTCTCCCTTCTTTACCACAGGTGTCCTTCTACCTTTAAGCATCACTGTATCATAGTCCCAAGAGATCCTGAAATGACTGTGCATGGATTTCCTCCTTTGCTTTTGTGATGTTGTCGTCTTGTGGTTTTGGTCAGGGTTAGTCGTTTGCCAGGAGTGTAATCCATTGACTAGCAACCCCTCGTCACAGAATCTTGTGACTGACGTTTTCTTTATGGTGGTTGCACTGAGATCTGTTGCTTAAAGATTTTGCTAATTTTCCCTCCAGTGTTACTCCCATAGTAGGGAAAACAGGCAAGAACTTTGGAGCATAAATAACAGGAACTTTTGAAAAACCCATACAATTTTGGATTTAGGCTCAACCTAGTAAGGTCACTGCCAGTATCACATGACAGCAGTATTTCATGTCTGGATATGTGGTAGTGAAATTAAGAAACAGCTCTTTGTAAAAATGAGTTTCAGCAAACAGTTATTAAAAAGCATCCTTCTAAGATCTTCGTATATGACCTTATGATGCAATAATTTAATGTTCCTATACATATTAGAGGGAGGGAAAATTTAAATACCTGTAAAAGGGGTACAGTTTAGAAGGTTACTAAGTCGATTTGTCCAGACATATCCCATCAGAGAAAGCCCAGTGCTAGCAATACGTCTTCTGGAAGGACTTCTTAGACACCCTGAAAACATCTAAGAAATTAAAAATATGCCCAGTTAAGTTTGAAATGGAGACGTATGTAGGCAAATTGGACACATTCACACATGTGAGTAAGCCTGCCAGGTTTCTGTTTGTAGAACTGATGCATTTTGGCACCCTTTCCAGCCAAAATGAATTTACTTGGAATTATTAGTGCATTGTGGCTTCTAAATCAGTAAAAAGCTCAGTTTTCAGGCTCTAAGTTTTCTGGTTGGTTGGTTTTTTGGAGAACCTTGGTTCTTTGCCTTCTTTGTTACGCCTTTTGGCTTCACCGCCTCACCACTGCGGACTGCTGTCAGAAGTCTCGAAGGAAAGGGCAGGCACACAGCCGGTGAGCTGGTGCGAATGGCAGGAGGAGGAAGTTAAAAATGACGTTTATAAAAACCCTCAGTTTTGGGGTCACCTAAGTTCTGTTAAATCTGTGTTCTTCTCCTTGCCTTATGCTTGCTTGCTTCTCTCTGTCCCTACCAGTCACGAGGGTATTTTACAACTGGAATGCCGCTTCATAAACAGTTTTTCCTTTGACTCTGTTGGCACATTTGTCTGATTCACATCATATATCCTTAATCTAAAGTACTTTAAAATTGGAATGGGAGAACAAGTTTAAAATTCATTATTTACATAGTCTTATACGCGGAACTTCTAATGTTGAGTTGTCAGGAGAATGTGAATTTGCAGGTAAATGAATTGTATGGCAACCAAACGTATCGCAGCTTTGGGAGAAACAGAGCCTGAGAGTGAAGAGGAAGAGGTACAAGGTGCAGACAGCTCTGCCAGGGCCCCAGGGCTAATTTGTAAGCATCCAAGCTTCGCAGTCTTGAAAGGATGTAACCGTAGGTCCATTCAGCTCTTTCGTTTAACCCGTTGTTCACAGGTGTTTTTTTTTCTTTTAAATGGGTCTCCCCTCAATAGAATACATAATATTGTTTTCTAAAATCACAGTCCATAATTATCTTGTTGTTCTGTAGGAAACTGTACAGAAGGTAAATAAATTAGAATAGCTTCGATGGGGATATAATTTAAAATTTAAAAAATTTTAAATAAATGTACTTCATTGCAGTAAAAGAGAGAAATAGGTGGCATGTCTGTTTTGGCAAAAGGAGCTATTCTCTGGTCATTTACTTTGTCAGTCTTGTTACTTTTTACCCTTAAACAATTTCTTCTTTGAGGTGATAAAAATATATAAATTTACTCTTTCTGTTCATGACTAAGTCTATTACTTGTCATGGCTTTTGTGAGCAATTATTTTCAAAAAATGTTTTGCCTCTTTGATTAAGATGGTGAGCATGGATGCCAGAATTATTTTTTTAACTAGATTCTCCATTTTGTTTAAAATATTTCTTGTAATAAGCTGAGTCAGCCTTCTGGAAGGTGCTGTTGGCAGCTGTGGGATAATTGGCAATGAGAAGCGCTTTTTTTCTTTCTAATGGTTGACTTTTACTGGAGGAAGGTATAAAAAATGGCAGAATTTGTAGCCTTCTAAGTCCAAGATTAGGACTGGGTTGTCAAGATTTTCTTTTGTTAAAGGAAATAAAAGAAAAATTGACATTACAGAATTTACTATTTCTAAACTTAAGAATCATTCCTTAATGCTTGGAATTTTGATGTCTGAAAACTGGACCAGTGGAAGTGCTGAAGATGCGTTAGAAAGCTGAGAGGACTGAACTCCGCCCTTTAAGGTTGAAGTTTGACTCTGCCTAAATCAGTGATAAGCAGAGCAGCCCTGAACAATACTTTGTTTATACAGTCCTGTTGAAGAATATAATTTATGTTTTTTAAAAAGTCTGTGTGGTTCATCTCTGTTGAAGCTGTGTAAATCTTTTTAAAATGCAATTATTTTTAATTTTGTTTTTCTAACAAAATTCTCCCAAAAAGCAGCATTTCCAATGGTGATAAATATTGTTACTGTATACTTCTGTATTCCCTGGATCTGAACACTTGTTGCTGCCTCACAAGAAAATAGAACTTTCATGTTAAAAATAAAGTCTGTTCTTCTTGAGGGTATTTTTCCTGTGTACTTTTATGAAGATTGCCTCAAATTCACTTTTTTAAAATTGAGGTCATAATAGTTTCAACATTGTGAAATTTCAGTTGTACATTAATGTTTGTCCATCACCGTATAAGTGTGCCCCATCACCCTTTGTGCCCACCCCCAAGCCCTCTTCCCCCAGTAGCCACTGAAGTGTTCTCTTTGTCCATGTATTTATCTTCCACCCACATATGAGTGAAATCATACAGTCTTTGTCTTTCTCTCTCTGGCTTATTTCACTTAATATGATACCTTCAAGGTCCATCCATGTTGTTGCAAATGGGACGATTTTGTCTTTTTTTCTGGCTGTGTACTATTCCATTGTATATATATATACCACATCATCTTTATCCAGTCATTGGTCAGTGGGCACTTGGGTTGCTTCCACATCTTGGCTATTGTGAATAATGCTGCAGTGAACAGAGAGGTGCGTAAGTCATTTTGAATTGTTGATTTCAAGTTCTTTGGATAAATACCCAGTAGTGGGATAGCTGGGTCATATGGTATTTCCGTATTTAATTTTTAAAAAAATTTGCTTACTGTTTTCCATTGTGGCTGCACCAGTTTGCATTCCCACGAGCAGTGTATGAGGGTTCCCTTCTCTCCACAACCTCTCCAACATTTCTAATTTTGCCTTAGTGATCATAGCCATTTTAACAGGTGGAAGGTGATATTTTAGTGCAGTTTTGATTTGCATTTCCCTGATGATTCGTGATGATGCACATCTTTTCATGTGCCTGTTGGCCATCTGTTTTTCTTTGGAGAAATGTCCATATCCTCTGCCCATTTTTTGATTGAGTGGTTTTTTTGTTGTTGAGTTGTGTGAATTCTTTATATATTATGGAGATTAACGTCTGGTCGGAAAAACGATTTGCAAATGTTTTCTCCCAATTGGTGGGTTGTGTTTTCGTTTTGATTTGCCTTGCAGAAGCTCTTGAGTCTAATGAAGTGCCACTTGTTTATTTTTTCTTTTGTTTCCCGTGTCTGAGAAGACACGGTATTTGAAAAGATTCTTTTAAGACCGATGCCAAAAGAGTGTACTACCTATATTGTTTCCTAGAAATTTTATGGTTTCCCATCTTACCTTTAAGTCTTTGATTCATTTTGAAATTTATTTTTGTGTATGGCATAAGATAATGGTCTTCTTTCTTTCTTTTGCATGTGGCTGTCCAGTTTTCCCAAAACCATTTATTGAAGAGACTGACTTTTCTCCATTGTATGTTCTCAGCTCCTTTGTTGAAGATTAGCTGTCCATGGATGTGTGGTTTTATTTCTGGGCTTTCAATTCTGTTCCATTGATCTGTGTGTCTGTTTTTGTACCAGTACCATGCTGTTTTGATTACTGTAGCTTTGAAGTCAGGGATTGTGATGCCTCTAGGTTTGTTTTTTCAAATCAGGATTGCTTTAGCTATTTGGGATCTTTTGTTGCCCCATGTGAATTTTAAGATTCTTTGTTCTATTTCCATGAAGAATTTCATTGAGATTTTTATTGGGATTGCATTGAATCTGTAGATTGCTTTGAGTAGTGTGGACATTTAAACTATGTTTATTTTTCTGATCCATATGCATGGAATCACTTTCCATTTCTTTATGTCATTTATTTCTTTTAGTAAGGTCTTACAGTTTTCATTGTATAGGTCTGTCACCTCCTTGGTTAAAGTCATTCCTAGATATTTTATTCTTTTTGTTGCAATTGTAAATGGGATTATATTCTTGAATTCTCTTTCTGTTAGTTCATTATTAGAGTATTGAAATGCAACTGATTTTTGAAAGTTGATTTTGTACCTTGCAACTTTGCTGTAGGTGTTAATTATTTCTGATAGTTTCCCAATGGATTCTTTAGGGTTTTCTATATTTAAAATCATGTTGTCTGCAAACAGCAAGAGTTTCACTTCTTTGTTTCACTTCTTCATTGCCTATCTGGATTCCTTTTATTTCTTATTCTTGCCTAATTGCTCTGGCCAAAACCTCCAGTACTGTGTTGAATAAGAGCAGTGAGAGTGGGCACCCTTGTCTTGTTCCTGTTCTCGGAGGGGAGGTGTTCACTTTTTCCCCATTGAGTATCGTGTTGGCTGTGGGCTTGTCATATATGGCCTTTATTACGTTGAGATACTTTACTTCTATCCCCATTTTGTTAAGAGTTTTTATCATAAATGGATGTTGTATCTTGTCAAATGCCTTCTCTGCATCTATCAAGATGACCGTGTGGTTTTTATTCCTCATTTTGTTAATGTGGTGTATCACAATTGATTTGCGAGTGTCGAACGATTCCTGTGTCCCTGGTATAAATCCCTCTTGATCACGGTGTATAATCTTTTTGATGTATTGCTGTATTCTGGTTGCCAAAATTTTGTTGAGGATTTTTGCATCTTATGTTCATCAGTGATACTGGCCTGTAGTTTTCCTTTTTTGTGTTGTCTTTGTCAGGCTTTGGTATGAGGGTGGTGTTGGCCTCATAGAATGTGTTAGGAAGTGTTTTGTCTTCCCTAATTTTTTGGAATAAAATCTTCTTTGAATGGTTAGTAGAATTCTCCAGGGAAGCTGTCTGATCCTGGACTTTTATTTTTTGGGGATTTTTTTTTTTTTTTAAAGATTTTATTTTTTCCTTTTTCTCCCCAAAGCCCCCCGGTACATAGTTGTGTATTCTTCGTTGTGGGTTCTTCTGGTTGTGGCATGTGGGACGCTGCCTCAGCGTGGTCTGATGAGCAGTGCCATGTCCGCGCCCAGGATTCGAACCAACGAAAACACTGGGCCGCCTGCAGCGGAGCGCGCGAACTTAACCACTCGGCCACGGGGCCAGCCCCTTTTGGGGATGTTTTTGATTACTGTTTCAATCTCTTTACTTGTGATTGGTCTATTCAGGTGCTCTATTTCTTCTTTATTCAGCTTTGGGAGAGTGTAAGAATCCAAGAATTTATCCATTTTTTCTAGATTGTCCAATTTCTTCGTGTATAGCTTTTCATAGTATTCTGTTATAATCTTTTGTATTTCTGTGGTATCTGTTGTTATTTGTCATCTTTCATTTCTAATTTTTTTTTTTAACCTTTCTCTTTTTTCTTTGTAAGTCTGTCTAAGGGTTTATCAATTTTGTCTATCTCCTTAAAGAGCTCTTTGTTTCATTCATCTTTTCTACTGTCTTTTTTGTTTCAATTTCATTTATTTCTGCTTGATTTGTATTTGCTTCCTCCTGCTGACATTGGGCTTTGTTCTTTTCTAATTCTCTTACGTGTAGTTTGAGATTGCTTATTTGGTATTTTTCTTGTTTGCTAAGATGAGCCTGTATTGCAATGAATTTCCCTCTTAGGACTGCTTTTGCTGCCTCCCATATGAATAGATATGGTATGGTATGTTTTCATTTTCATTTGTCTCCAGATATTTTTTGATCTCTCCTTTAATTTCTTCAATGATCCATTGGTTGTTCAGTAGCGTTTTGTTTAGTTTCCACATCTTTGTCCCTTTCTCAGCTTTTTTCTTGTAGTTAATTTCTAGTTTCATAGCATTATGGTTGGAAAAGATGCTTGTTGTTTCAGTCTTCTTAAATGTATTGAGACTTGTCTTGTTTCCCAGCATATGGTCTATCCTTGAAAATGTTCCATGCGCACTTGAGAAGAATGTGTAATCTGCTGTTTTTGGATGGAGGGTACTATATATATATCTATTAAGTCCCTCTGGTCTAGTTTTTCATTTAATTCCACTGTTTCCTTGTTGACTTTCTGTCTGGATGATCTATCCATTGATGTAGGTGGGGTGTTGAGGTCCCCAACTATTATTGTGTTGTTATTAATATCTCCTTTTATGTTTGTTAATAGTTGCTTTATGTACTTTTGTGCTCCTGTGTTGGGTGCATAGATATTTATAAGTGTTTTGTCATTTTGTTGGAGTGTCCCTTTCATTGTTATATACTGCCCCTGTTTATCATTACTTGTTTTGTCTTGAAGTCTACTTTGTCTGATATAATTATTGTGACACCTGCTTTCGTTTGCCATTAGCTTGGATTATCGTCTTCCTCCCCTTCATTCTGAGCCTGTGTTTGTTGTTGGAGCTGAAATGTGTTTCCTGGAGTCAGCGTATTGTTGGGTCTTGTTTTTCAGTCCATCCTGCCCCTCTTGTCTTTTTACTGGAGAATTCGATCCATTTACATTTAGACTGATTATTGCTTTATGAGGACTTAATCCTGCCATTTTATCGCTTGTTTTCCAGTTCTCCTGCATTTCCTTTGTTTCTCGTCCCCTGTATTTCAGTCTACCAATTCGTTAGATTGTTTTCTATGCTAGTTTTCTTGGTTTTTCTCCTTATTTATTATTTATGTCTCCATTCTACTTATTTTTTTTTAGTGGTTACCATGAGGTTTGTATGCAAACTCTTGTAGATGAGATAGTCCGTTTTCTGATAGCCTCTTATTTCCTTAGACTCAGCCCATTCAGTCCATGTCGTCCTCCCCTCCTAAGTTGTTTTAGTCACATTTTATTCCATCTTGTGTTGTGATTTTGCAGCTAAAATGACATTATTATATTTGTTTTGGGTGTTTTCCTTCCCTTTATATGTTATAGTTGAGTGTTTGCTAACATGTTCTGATGGATAGCTACAATTTTCTGACTTTGTCTACCTATTTATCTCCTTACTCAGGGCTTTGTAACCCCTTCATTTTTTCAGTTATGAGGGCCTTCTTGAGGATTGCTTGTGGGGGGAGGGGTGTCTTGTGGCAATGAACTCCCTCACCTTTTGTTTACCTGGGAAAGTTTTTACTTCTCCATCACATCTGAAGGATGTTTTCACTGGATAGAGTATTCCTGGCTGAAAGTTATTGTCTTTCAAAGATTTGAATATATCATTCCACTATCTCCTAGCCTGTAAGGCTTCTGCTGAGAAATCCACTGAAAGCCTAGTAGGGGTTCCTTTGTCTAAGTTATTTTCTTCTGCCTTGCTACCCTTAGTGTTTTTGATTTGTCATTGACTTTTGCCAGCTTCACTACTATATGCCTTGCAGTAGTTGTTTTTACAATCATGTAGTTAGGATATCTGTTGGTCTCTTTTACTTGCATTTCCGTCTCCTTCCCCAGGTTTGGGAAGTTCTCAGCTATTATTTCTTTGAACAAGCTTTCTGCTCCATTCCCTTCTTCTCCCTCTGGAATACCTATAGTCCCTATGTTGCATTTCCTAACTGAGTCAGATATTTCTTGGAGAATTTCATTTCTTTTTAGTCTTAGTTCTTTCTCCCCTTCCATCTGAAGCATTTCTATATTTCTGTCCTCAATATTGCTGACTTGTTCCTCCATAATATCTGCTCTATTGTTCAGGGAATCTATCTTCTTCTTTATCCCCTCCATTGTGTTTTTCATCTCCAATATTTCTGAATGGTTCTTTATAGTTTCAATCTCTTTTGTGAAGTAGGTCCTGAATTCATTTAGTCTATCTGCATTTTATTCTAACTCATTTTTTTTACAAGAGCTATTTTGAATTCTCTGCCGTTTAGATTATAGATTTCTGTGCCTTCAGGGTTGATTTCTGGGTACTTGTCATTTTCCTTCTGCTCTGGAGATTTAATATATTTTTTAACACTGACAGTGTGGCTTTGTGCTTCCGCATTGTGGTGGTATTTGATCACTGCTTCCACCTGTCGCCACTGGGTGGGGGTCCAGAGCTCTGTATTCTGAGCCTGCTGTGATCTGTGGCACAGCTCCCAGGTGCTGAACTGGGGCGCAGGGCGGAGGGGAGGGGCATTTTCTTTCTCCTGCATGATCTCAGGGGCTTCTTGCTATGTGCTGTCCTAGGGTGTTAGCTTGATGAAGACACCCCCACAATAGCACAGTCACCTCTGTGTGGGGCCTTCCCCCCAGGCTGTGAGGGACCTCAGAGTTCGATGGTGTTCCTGCAGAGGCCTGCCGCCCCCTCCCCCCTTTCTTCTCAGAATCCCTTGGTCACTGCCCTTCGAGGAGAAAGAGCAGCTTTGTCTTGTGTCGTTCAACTTCCTTGAGTGGGATGCTCCAGCGCCTCCACCTTCCAATGTGTGGCTGCGTGGGTCTCTCAGACGTCTTCTGTGTTGTGTGGATGTCCTCTGTTGGAATAGGAATGTCCTTTTCACTGTATCTTAGAGGGGAAAGTTTAGGGGGAGAATGCACTCCACTGTGGTGCTGACATCACCCTCAAATTCAAATTTTATTTCTTTTCAGATATTTAAGCCTTAAATAACATAAATCATATATTCTTTTTCACAAATTGACAGGAAAAGGAGTTTGTGTTAATAGCAGGATGTATAATAGTGTCGGTTGTTCTTCTGTCTCACTTGTCTAGAAAGTTCCTGATCTTTTTGGCAAGCCCTAGGCAAACATTAAAATATAAGCAAGTACACTGAAAGATATACATGTTCATAAATAATCCCGTACTTCATAGTATGTTGGAGATTTAATGGGGGCAGTTTCATTCTGAAGCACAGCTAGAGGGCTTTGTTTCTTTTGTTTTGGTAATTCATTCTTGCAAAACCAGCCATATTCTTCCTTTGTGACAGTAGTTTATATATGCAAGACACTTGTTCACGTGGAGGGGTTTAGTCTCTATGCCCACAACAGAACTAGTCAGATATGTCCCAAGGAAGACCACATGCGGTGTAACCACTGAAAAAGCAGGGACGCCTTTGAAGTGAAGTAAAAAGTCACACAGCTGTCAGTTATAAAAAGTGGTCACCAAATTACTTTGTAAAAAATTATAAAATTTACTTCTAGGGGGAAAAGTTAGCCAGAATTTGGGGGGAACAAATGTATATATTTACATTATAGTTTAACACAGTATCAAATGTAGAGAGAATTCTCAAATTGGCACAAAATTTTCTGGTTTTTTCCTCTCAGTATTTTCCCTCTACTTTTAAAGAAGTTGAGAAGAAAATTTAGACCTCAACTGGGTGTTCCTCTCTTCTCCCATTTATTTGATCTTTTTGGTTTTGCTTTGATTCCTTAGTGTTAAATATACCCCCAAAAATGTTTTTAGATCTGTAATGATCCTTTCCCTTCAATTGCTTTTAAGGAGCTGGGTGTGAAATACAGTGTCTTCCTAGCGGATCCCTGCCAAGTGTACGTCAGTATCAGGGGGTTCTGCTTGCTAAGTTTAGGTGTCCTTCTTGAAGATTGGCACCTGAGCTAACTAACATCTGTTGCCAATCTTTTTTTTTCTTCTTCTTCTACCCCAACCCCCCCACCCCAAGTACATGGTTGTATATTCTAGCTGTGAGTGCCTCTGGTTGTGCTGTGTGGGACGCCACCTCAGCATGGACTGATGAGCGGTGCCATGTCTGTGTCCAGGATACCAATCAGTGAAACCCTGGGCTGCCGAAGTGGAGCACGCAAACTTAACCACTCAGCCACGGGGCCAGCCCCTAGGTGTGTTTGTTAAATACTTTGTTGTAGACTTCTACTAGAACATGGTATGGTAATACAAATAGCCTTTGTATCTCTTTGGTTCAGTGTTTTTCAAACTGTTTTTATCTTGAAATGAATTACGTGGGTCCAGCCAACATTTTTTTTAATGAAGCAGAATAGAAAATATTCATACATATGAAGAGTATTATTTGTAAAACTTTTGCTAGACACAGAGATCCATACATACTAGATTGTAAAGTGCATTTCTTACTGTGAGTTGTAATCAAAATGATTTGAAAAATACTGCTCTAGCTACAGTTTTTGTGTATGTGTCTCTGGGTTGGTCTGGTATCTTAAATGAGACTGGACGCTTTAAGACACTGTTGCTACCTGTCTTTAATAAGTATCTCCAAATTGCTGGTTTTGTAAAAACATAAAATACTTGTCTTTTCAGCAGTTTTCATCTTCCTCAAACTGAGAATTTCTCTCTGTGTACTCTGTTTGATTTTATACACTAGCATGGGTCAGTCCTGCTAAATCATTATGTTTTGTGGAAGAGTGTCCTGGAAGCTCTGATGGTGAAAAACCAGGAATCTAACTGTTCATCTCAGTTCCATGCGTCAAGCACTTATTTTTGAGATCATTGGCATGATCCAGAGGAGATGCAGAAAAAGCCCTGGATTTAAGGCCATAATCTGGGTACTAGTTCTGGCTCTGCAGCCTCATGGTCATGGGATCTTGGGCAAAGAAGTCACCTGTTTGAATCTCAGTTCTCTTATTTACGTGATGAAGGAAATGCTGGGGATAGTGCTGTCAGTCAAATGGCTAATGAACATGAAACCAGCTTACCCTATAAAATGGACGCAAACACTTGTCATTATCTCCTTTATATTCTGTTGGGTAAGTTATTTCATTCCTTAGGAAATCTAAGTTTTTGGTCAAGGAAAAGGGTCCCATAAAATTCTTTTTAGCTTGTAAAGTCTAATGTAGTCAAGGATGTTGAGCTGAAATCCTAATAAAAATAGGTAACACTTACTGATAACTTAGCAAGCACCAGGCACTTTACTTGTCACTCTTTACCCTAATTCTTACAGTAACCTTATCCAGCCAGTTACTGCTATTTTTACTGTCCTCTCGAGGACAAAATTGGAATTAGATTAAGTAACTGATCCATGGTTATACATCTTGGAAATGTCTGGCTTTGAGTTGAGTCTGATGCTAGAACTCCAACTTAACCACAAAGCCTTAGCACTCCTGCTCCTGGCACAGTGACATTAATGAAATACAGTTGTTAATATCACCGCGGATGATGTGCCATTGGGCCGTCGCCTTGTTTCTTCTCCTTTGTGGTCCTCTTTGTCGCTTCAACTGCTGGCAGCTTGGTTCAGAGAGTGAAGAGAAAGTGAGCTGGTTAGACCCCAGTTCCTGGCTAAGGAAGTCAGTGACACGAGTCCTCAAGCCCTCTGGGTTTTAATGTTGCTATAGCTGCAGAAATTCCAGAAAAATAGTTTTTTATAATTTGGGGAGCACATCTTGTAGAGAGGCAGAGAGTGACTTCAATCACATTTTTGGTGGATTTTTTTTTTATCTGACTTTTTGAGAAAAAGATGTACAAAACTAATTTTTTAATCTCAATAACTTGGTATACCCATTTCAGAGAAGACAATAACATGAAATCACCTGGATCACAATTTAATTCATATGTGAGCCCAAAGGTACCACAAAATAACAGAAGGTGTATATAATGTTAACAGTGGTTATTCCTCAGTGGTAGGGCTGAGGAAGATTTCTTTTTATTTTCAGTATTTTCCAGACCTGTATTGACTGATAGGTTGATTTTTTTTTTTTTCCCCTGCTGAGGAAGATTCACCTTGAGCTAACACCTGCTGCCAATCTTCCTCTTTTCGTATGTGAGCTGCTGTCACAGCATGGCCAGACAGACAACTGGTGTAGGTCCACACCCAGGAACCCAACCCAGCCCGCTGAAGCAGAGCACGCCGAACTTAACCAGTAGGCCACTGGGGCTGGCCCTTTCCAGACTTTTAAATGAGAGGGTATTACTTTGAAACAGGAGAAAGAAAACAACCTTTTTTTTTTTTTTAAAGATTTTATTTTTTTTCTTTTTCTCCCCAAAGCCCCCCGGTACATAGTTGTATATTCTTTGTTGTGGGTCCTTCTAGTTGTGGCATGTGGGACGCTGCCCCAGCGTGGCCTGATGAGCAGTGCCATGTCCACGCCCAGGATTTGAACCAACGAAACACTGGGCCGCCTGCAGCGGAGCGCGCGAACCCAACCAACCCAAACTCGGCCACAGGGCCAGCCCCAAAAACAACCTTTTTTTAAAAATCTATATTTATTTCAAAATCTTACCTGTTAGCACCACCCATACCTTTATCTTCTTTTCGTATTTACTCTGGAGATTAAACGTTTTATTGACAGTACTGAGTGAGGAACCATGTCCTGAACGTAAATGCCAAGGACAGTTTTTATTGAACTCTTCAGTCTTCTTTTAAATTTATGTTGGGTCTTTGGAAGTGACCCCTCCTGAGCAGCAGGCGTTTTCCTTCCCATCCTGTTGCACAGGTTTTCTTTGCCATATTTAAACACCTCGCCATGGTATGTTTTAAACACACTACTTTCAATACTGCTGAATTAGCTCCTATTTTGAAGTTTGTATTTCCTTCCCAATTTAATTGCTGTCTCGCAAGACTCCGGGGCTGTTTCATTGCTCCAGGTAAGGAAATGCAGGGTCCTGTGACGTGATGGAAGACACAAATGACTGGATCGATTCTGGCTTCTCTCTGTTCCTGCCTTCAGCAAATCAGGCTAAATACTATGGTTTATATTTCATTGGTTATTACTTCTGGGCTCAAAATTTTGATATTTGCTAGTTTGCATTTTGTTACTGAGTATTTACACAAGAACACACATTCCCCTGTCTTACAGCCCTCTGTATGAAGAAAATCAGAAGGAATCAGTCTCACCGGGATAGTAATTGCCCTGGTTTTATTTCATTCTGTGGTCTCTATCTCAATTCAAACTACCTTCTTACTACTGTGGTCCTGAGGGAAAGGCCAAGTTTTTGACTAGAGAAACAATAATTGGATTTGTATTGAATACTTTAGGAAATAAACTTTTTTTGGATGCCATCTTGTAATCTTTATTAAAAGAGGCTCAGAAAAATAGATACAGCACAGTAAGACTTCTTCTCTTCTTATGCTGTTAAGACCTCTACATTTCCAGATGGTCTATAAAGACAGTTACGTGAAATAAATCTCCATAGTTGAAATACAGACACTTTTTTTCATTGTACAAATGCTGAAACTTATTGTTAAAATACAGTTTTTATGTTTCTACCCATATCAGAGCTATGTTTTACAATTAATGAAAGATTTCAAAAATTACAAAGTGACACCAATCTGATCTTAATATGCCCTGGTGTTCCTGCCTCTCTGTAGAAAGAGTAGGCAAATTTTAGTTCTGGGGGCTTTTCTTAAATGTATTATTTGGTATTAACAAGATTCCCCCATTTAATATAAAAAGCATCCATTTATTTTGGAAGAATTGTCCTCAGCCTACCTTTGGTTTAGTTAATTCATTTACTCCCTATTGGATGGTTCATGTGGCTTTAGACAAACAGCACGGATCGCCTTCTGCTCTGTGTTTATCGTGTCCTTCGTTTCACTCCCGACTCAGTGTGGCTGGTCTCCTATGTTAGCAGTGTAGGTGGGAATGGCCGAATTCTGTTTCTGGCCCCTAAATTAGTGATTGAGCTTCAAATAACTAGTGCTGAGAAAACATGAATGGCTGCCGTCATTTTAATAGCCAAGTTGTCAGTGTGCTCTTCACCAACGAGCTTGTTAGACCTGAAGTCCTAGAGGGACTTGATGAGGCAGTTAGTGTTGCTTTTGGGTTATGGGCGATGATGTACTCTGTGTTGAAAGAGAAAATGTTAGAGAAACTAAGAACTGAATAATGAAAATCCTTTGTTTCTGTTTTCCGAGCAGCTTTGCTCTCGGGAGCCTGAGGGCAGGGTCCCTTCACGTTCGTGGTCCGGGCTTCCGGCTCCTGGCTGGAGAGACTGCTGGATCTCCTCTATCGAGGTGCCTGTTTGTAAAGGACAACGGGCTGCTCTGTGTGCATGCGAGGGAGACACACAAATGTTCCTGAACTAATGCATTAGAAAATTAGTGAAAGAAATTAGAGAAAGGAAAGTGGCACAAACTCAAGACAAAGTTAGCATTTTTTTGCGGTACTCAAAGTTGAGAGCAGGGAGTTGCCGTGGGTATAGAATTTAGATAGCGATTCGTGATCAAAACCCTTGGGGATTCAATCTTGGCAGAACAATGACAGTGTTGCATTCGGGGAAGTTCACTGAAGAGTTAAAAAATGCTTCTCCAGGGACCATCAAAGCCATGGAGCTAAGCATGTGAGAGACGTTGAGGAGAGACTTCCTAGCCTTTCCCTGAGCCCCGTCTCTGACCCTCAGGGAGGGCCTTTCCAGCCCATGCAGGGCTGGGCAGAGCAGCAGTTTCTGGGGGGCCGTGGGCAGTTCAGATGGCAGTTGGGGCAGACTGCTGTGGATGGGAGGGGATTGTGTTTTACCTACTCTGGTCCGTTCCTAATAAATGGTCTTCTATATGCAATGTCTTGGACATTACAAGCAGTTCTCCTGTAAGTAATAAATACGCCTGTTTGGAAGTAGGAGCACATGGAAACTACTCTGAATAACTTAGTTAAAATGTTTTCTTGTGGAGCTACTAAGGATTGGATGACAAAAATAAGACACGTAGAGAACTGCTTCGAAACTAAAGGGTGCGAGAAAAAAGCACCGGAAGTTGAGTGATTGATGGTGTATACAGTGGCGGTGTTTTCCTTCGTGCACACTAATTTCCAATCGACAGCCTCCCCTCCAGCACTGAGATTCGAAACCCTCTCAGGGTGACAGTTTTTCCTTAGCAATCAAATAGAGCCCCAGGTGTTCCCCACAGAAAGGGCCAGGGGACAATAAGACACTCCCTAACGATCCTGTAGGGCTGTCTGTAACTGCCAGGAAGTATTCTGGGTTAGATCATGTCAAGAAACATGGGGCAAGTATGCAAATACATATAAGGATAAGGTGTTCAGAATTTCCCCTCATTCAGGCAGAAGTTTCTGGGTAATTGCAGGAATACTAAGGCCAGTTGCTCAGGGAGGGGCCGCCCCTCATTTTCTTTCCAGGAAGAATATGGATACTGCGCTTCATGGTAGCAATGTGTGCAAAACCAGGCCTGATGACACCTGCGCAATGTCCTGAATGCCACTGGACGTTCTTGTGGTTTATGAGGTGGGAAGAGAGAGTTTTTCGTTTCTGCGGAGGATGGACTTACTTAACAAATAAATCATCCTGCAACTCCCCCATGAGACTTCAGTAATGGAACTGAGGGGCGTCTGTGATTTTTGGATGAAGGAGAAAAACTAAGTAATATTACCTCTTAACCTCCAAGTGGAGAAAGCAAGCACCAAGTTTCTCTTGATGTCATTAAAGCAGACTGAGTTCTCAAACCCTGCCCTCCCTCCTAACTAAAGACAAATCTGGTCTGGTTCTAAGTGCTGTTTTCCACAACAGAAAACTCCCCTGCCACTGTTTTATTTAAAAACCAACCCCAATCACACCTCAGTGTCCATGCTGCCCTTCCCCTCCATGTAGAATGCCCACAGCCAGCGAGGCCACCCACACGTAAAGGCTCTCCAAAGAAATAAGCCCAACTTCTTATTGACAGAAATATTCCTCGCTGTTCTTATGAAATACATTTTGGTATCTATTTCAGACTCAATAGTTTCTATTTTCCACATTAGTATCAGCAGCTGCAAATCCAAGATATTAAAGAGAGAATCTATTCAAACGTGGTCCTTACCATCTGCTAAAGGTGGCTGACAAGGGTGATGTTTGCAAACACGATGCTTTTGTGTCTGGGTTACAAAATAACCTCCTTTCCACAAAGGCAATATGTTGCAAAATTGATGCCTCAAGGCCATTGAAATGACATAACTTCAGTCAAGCATTAAGAAGTTCATCATCTGAGTGTCCAATAGCATCTGGGTTTGAAAGTGGATCCAAGTCTGCAAATAGATTGAACCAGGCTGACATGTCTTGGTTACCATTGTCGGGAGCTATTAAAAAAGAAAAAAGCACATTTAAGAGTCTCAGAGTTTGAAATCACATTATTGTAACACTTAGGATTTTAAAGTAGATGCTTTTCTTTTGAATCAAAATTTAGGACAACTGACAAGCATGAACTATCAATTATATCTCCTTGAGGATAATTTTGAGAAGCCAGTGCGGATGCCTTGTGCTTTGCTGAGGCTCTGAGACATGGGCAATCGCACGATGTGCTGAGAAAGGACTCGATTAAAAGGGAAAAGGCAGGCAGAAATAGTCTGCTTAGAAACACTAAGATTATGTACAGATGGCTCTCAGATGAGGTTCAAAATTAAAAGTAACCTTTGTTCCTACAAAGTAGGAACATTACATTTGTAAACTCAGTGCTTAAAATCTATATTTATAGTAAAAGTAATATTCAAATATAGGACATAAAGGGAAAAAATCCCCCTAATCCTACCACATTAACACACCCAACGGTTGTCATTTTGGGTTACAGTTGTTCGCTTTGTCTTTTCCATGTGCACTCTACAAATTTTTGATATACATCTTATGGAGTAGATTGTGTCTCAGATACAACTTCCTGTTAACCGACTCCCTCTTGTCTTCCTGTGGAGACTGGCAATCTTGTACCTCAATAGTCTACAAGTTGCACTGTGGCAGATATTTGAGGATATATGTTTGGGCTGAAGGCTGGGACTGATAACAAATGCACAGTGGCGCAGACAGTGGTCATCTCAGAAGGCTAGGCTCTTGAAAGCCAGGGGGTCCAGAAAGCAGGGCTGAGACCCAGGAGACAATCTAAAGACCTACATATGAGGCCAGCGACACAGTGGGCAGAGGATGGAAGGCGGGCCCACGCAGAAGAGTCTCAGGCAATGCTCTCTTGCCATCATGGTCACCACTTTCCACAGGCCAGAGAGCCGGAGTTCGGGCTGTGGGGGTCCCAAGTCTCAAGGATCAGGACAGAGTGAAAGGCTTTAATGTGCGTCCACTTCTGTTTCTGGGAACCCCAAGATAGTCAGTGAAACCCACACAAGTTCTGACTTTGAGTCCTGGGCACACCCCCTGCTGATGAGTAATATGGGCAATCATTGAACCACAGGGGCTCTTGTTTCCTCATCTGTAAAGTAATAACCATATAACTTATCATTAAACCAGGATATCTCAGAGTGAACAGGCGGGCTATTAGTAATTATGCTGGAAGAACAGTGTCACCCAGGACCTGTGGCCATCCCAGCAATGCCTGACCTCCCTGATGTGTAGGGGAAACCGCACAGCACTGCACAGACGTGAGATGGTTTAATATTCATCTGTCACAATGGAAAGTGAAGGCCTTAGTTACACTGTTTTCATGGGGGGGGGGGTCTCCTTGTGTACACGTTTCTTGCCTCCAGAGATTCTTACAGGACAACAAATAGAAAATGAATGAATTATACTGAACCATAATATACATATAGAGAAAAAGAACCCAAATAATTATTATTAATTTTCATAAAGTAAAAGCAACCATAAATAAAACTAACATCAAGAAACAGACATGACCACTCCTTAGACGTCCCCCTTGTGATATAAACCATGGAAGAAACATGACTCCGTGCTGATAATAAATGGGGGAGAGGTCTTTTGTTTACAGAGTACTGAGGGCTGGCAGAAGGAGCACATTGTATGGCATATGAGTTATATGTCAATAGGCTGTTTAAAAATGTGATCAATGGATGAATGGATAAACAAAATGTGGTCTGGCCATACAGTGGAGTACTAGTCAGCCTTAAAAAGGAAGGAAGTCCTGTCACGTGCTACAACACGGATGAGCCTTGAGGACATTATGCTAAGTGAAATAAGACAGTCACAAAAAGACAAATACTGTATGATTCCACTCATACAAGGTATCTAAAGTAGTTAAATTCATAGAAACAGACAGCAAAATTGGTGGCTATGGGGGGCTGAGAGGAGGGGGGAAGAATTGTTTAATGCATATAAAGTTTCTGATGCGCACGATGAAACAGCTCTGGAGATCCGTTTCACAACAAGGTGCATATGCTTACCATGACTGAACTGTACAATTAAAAATGGTTAAGATGGTAAATTTTGCTATGTGTTTTCTACCACAATAAAAAAAAAATGTGGGGGAGTAGTAGGGTTGGAAAATCATCATTTTTTGCCCATCATATTAAGGACTGAATCAGGCAAAAAGCAACAGTGGATGCAAAATCAAAGAGGAAATTCTGATGAAGAGCAGGATGTGTGCGTGGTCGCGGAGAATCTCCCCACTGGCTGCTTAGTAATTGTAAGAAAGAGTAAAATAAAACAATAGTGATCATAGAGGAGAAAAACTGGACAACACCTTGAATGAGTGGTCAAAATTAACCTCACCAATGAGGGAGAGATGGCAGTGCAAGCTCTCGGGGGAGAGGCCTGAGGAAGGACCAGCACCCCTGCCATCTCCCCGTGGAGAAAGAGTAACCTGAATTTAATCACGAGGAGACCTCAGATAAACGGAAATACAGAGTATCCTATTAAAAACAAAAAGCAGTGGAGCAGAGGCACTAGATCCTCTTAAAATGGCCAAAAGCCAAAGAAAAGCTGTGGAAATGTGTCAGATTAAAACAGGCTGAAGAGACGTGGCAGCTGGATGCAGTCCATGACCCTCGACACGCTGTGTCAAACGGGGAAGTGCCACAGAGGACATGACAGGGTCAACTCACGAAACTGGAGGACAAATACACGGTAGATGACAGGAAACTACCGTGTTGACAGTAAACGTCCTGAAGTTTACACCCACACCGTGGTGATGCAAGAGAACACGCCTATTCTTAGGAAACACAAACGTAAGTCATTGGGGTGAAGGGTCATGACGGATGTCACACACACAGGCCTGCGTAAAGCAAATGGGGAAAATACACTAGGTGAATCTGGGTAAAGGGCACACAGGTGTTCTTTGTGCTGTTTTCGTTTGTGCAACATTTCTGTATGTTTGAAATTCTTTCCAATTAAGAAGTTTTAAAAAATCAACATCAGTGACTAAGATGTATCTAAAATCCTGGAAGACAGAGAGTGTGTCTATTTTCTGTGTACACCCTACATGGTAATTACAACATGGACCAGCTCTGCAGACAACAACATGGTAAGTACTCAATATATGTTAGCAATGACTATGTACCAGGCCCCGTGCTAAGTGCCTGGATGCGGTCTTCGTCGATAGGCATCCGTAATCAAAGAGTGTCTTCTCTCCCTAATGGTGTCATCCATTACTAACAAACCTTAACACAGATATAAAAGATTCAAGTACAGAATTCAGTTTACTATGACATGCTCACAATTTCTATTCGAGTCTTTCCATGGTGAGGGATAGCCAGGTATAGCTTTCATTTTAATTCATGATTAAGAAAATATTTTTTCTGGACAATATTGAGGTGAAGACTTTTCTAAATTTATTTGAATTCAACTGATTGTTAATATGATGGCAAAGAACACAAACAAGTAACTTACATTTTGTTACTTTCCCTGGACTCCGTGAAGGCCGGGGCTGGTTATCAGTGTGTGAGAGAGGAGGTTCTGATGCCCCTGCCGAGGCCCAGCCTGGGGAGGAAGTCATGGATTATCACTGTTAATCAGACAGGAAGTGGCATCAGAAAAACAAGGAAAAGTAAAATAATCTAAGAAGCCCTCCAATGGTTAAAGCGGGGTCAGATTCTACAGTAGAGGAGGCATACAACACTTAGAATTTGTCCGCAGTTGTGTATGTTATTCAAATCATCTAAATTTAGTCCCAGCCAGAATGACTTCCTTACATTTTTCAAATGGTTTTAAAATAAATATAATTTTTTTTTCTTTTTAACAATTGCAAATGGATAAGGTATAAAAAGAGATGTTCCCAGGATTTAGGGGAGAGGAAATAGACCTGACAATCAGAATCTCAAAACCTATGAATGTGTTTATACCATTGGACTCCATAGTCCCATTCCTAGAAATTTATCTTAAATAATTTAACTGAAGGAAAAACATGCATGATTATGTTTATTGCAGCATTATCTAGAAAACGAAAAAGAAAAAGGAAGGAATTAAGTAGATTATGGTGGATAAATGTGACAAAATACTATATGCAGTCATTAGAAAGTCTCAATATGAAGACTTGGTGTCACAGGGAAGTGTTTGCTGTGACATGAAAACTTATTTATGCTGTAGTTAAAGCACAAGGCTAGAAAGAACTTGGATTATCCTGCTGACTACCTTCCTTGTACAGAAGAGATCATCTGAGGCTCAAGTTCTTACCTGGGTTCCTAGAACATAGATTTTTTTTTCGTTGTTGTTGTTTGTTTTAAGGAAGATTAGCCCTGAGCTAATGTCTGCTGCCAATCCTGTTCTTTTTGCTGAGGAAGACTGGCTCTGAGCTAACATCCATGCCCATCTTGCTCTACTTTATATGTGGGACGCCTACCACAGCACGGCTTGCCAAGCGGTGCCATGTCCGCACCCGGGATCCGAACCGGCAAACCCTGGGCCCCGAAGCAGAACATGTGCGCTTAACCGCTGCGCCACTGGGCCAGCCCCATAGAACATACATCTTTTAACTCTCAGGGCAGCTCACTTCTCAGGTCTCCATCACAGGAGAAAAAGTAGTAGACCTAAAGGGAAGGCTAGTGGAGTAGAGAGAGGCCCGTACGAGGAGGCAGGAGACCGGAGTTTGGTCCCCTCTGAACTGTTTAAACTGCCTGATGACCTTGAGCAAGACACTCAGACACTGAGAACCCGCTGCCTCCGCTATTGCATGGGAACATGCTGTCAGCCTGCAGGCAGGGACCAGACAGATGTCCTGAGTGGTGAAGAAATATCGTCGCTATTGCCAGAAAAATGGGAGGAGAATCCAGCGCTGCCAGAGATGTGGCAAGTGAAGGAGAAAGAGCTCCCTAAAGCAACAGGAGCTCACAGTGGAGAATGAATGTGCCTGTAAATCTTTATAACTATTGGGCCATTGATACACCAGTGAGAGTAATTGTTTTCTAAAATTTTATGATAGCAAAACGTCTAGATGGGGTGCCTCTTTATCAAATGATACTGCCCATTCTTACTTTTAGGCTATTTAACATATTCTTACTAAGCCACTGTTTAACTGATACTTTATTTACTGAGCTAACTTATGCTGCTGTCACAGAAAGCACAAGGATAAATCACCCCATAGACTATGCCCTTGAGGTGTTTGCAGAGTGAATAAAGTATGATGGTCTTCAGATAAATTATGAACATGAGTTACTAAGAACAAGGAATGCATTAAGATACAGGAGCCGTGAGGCTTGTACTCAAGGGTTATAATCTACTAGGAGATGAAAGACAGGGATATAAGGCAAGACAAACTGTGATCACAGCCACGAAAACAGCTAGAGCACAACGGGAAGCTGGGGGAGGGGGCCCCTCCCTGTGGCAGCACTGGGGCGTCTCCAAGGGGCCGCCAGGGAGGAAGCACTGGCCTGGGGACCTAAGGTCCAGGCCCAAGGCCAGGCTCCATTGCGAACACGGTAATTCAAGGAAGCGACACAAGCAGAGATGCCTCAGAGGGATCTGCACACACTCCATGAGGTCACAGAAAGCTTTGGAGTAAGGGTGGCGATAAGGGTGGCAAGGCAGGCACACGCAGGTTTATCCCGGAGCTCGTGGTGCTTCACGTTTCTAATGTAAGCGGGGTCCTGACATCAGTATCTGCTTCCTGAAGAGAACACCTGGAGGAGGCGTGGGATGAACTGGCGTTTGGCAGGCCTGTCGGCAGCACTCCTGCAGCAGCCCAGGAAACAAAGGAGACTCTCGGTGGCTCTGGTAGTGGAGGCCAGGAGGGAGGGGGGACATTTGAGGCGTGTCTTAGAATTGACAGGACTTCGTAACCAAAACAGAAGCGGGGAGCAAAATGACTCCCCAGGGAGGGTGCTGGGTTGGACACGGTAGGGTGGAAGAGCAGGCGGGCAGAGGGAGTCCCGGCCGTAGCAGCAAAGCAGGCGGCCCCCTCCCCAGGGCAACACGCCGCCCCAGCCCCCTCCCACACTCCGCTCCCGCTGCCTTGCCCGAAGGCTACGGGGAACCAGCCTGCAGAGCTGTCCTTTTCTCTCGTCAACTCTGAACCCACAGGAGGAGTAGACGCCAAGTTTTGCTAAGTGGAAGAAACAGTATGACCGGCCCTAGGTGGGGTAACTCAGCAGGTCCAGACACTGATTTTCTATGCAGAGAAGACCCCCGGGAAAGTCAATGAAGACACCGTGGGGTTTGGGGACGGTGGCAGGAGAGCAGCTGTTTCGCTCTCGTTGACAGACTCCAGCGGAGATAATATGTTATTTTTCCAGTCGACTGGGGTGCTGCAGGCTCTGTCTCGTGGTACTGACATTAGCCCCAGTCTCCTTGTTGAGTTTCGCGTCCACATGCGCACAGTTTCGTTTCATAAAGATAAAGTAAGTCACGGGTGTCCAGATGTCCCACGGATACTTACTGTGGGCAGCTCCAGCCGCACGAAGACCAAGGTCAAAGAGCTGTGAGGGCAGGAATCGCGAGCAAAGAAGACGCGGCTCAGACCCGACCGAGGGCTCTCGGGACCAGAGACCGGCGCTGGGGCTCCCCAGGGCAGGGCGCTCCTGGGGGGATCCACGGGCACTCGAAGACCCAGCACCCGGGAGGCTGTTCAGAAAGGAGAATTCCTTCTCAAAGTCGCCTTCCAGTGACTCTACAGGTAAATCTTTTGCAACTGTTGAGCGAAGACAAAAACAGAATGGCTTTTTCTTCTTGAGGAAATGAGGGTGTCGGGCAAATCAAACTTGTTTCATTGTTATACTTTATTAACATAATTTTTAATGAAGAATTAAACTGACTGGAAGTTTATGGGAAAGTTATTTCTAATTAGGTAGACAATAGATCAAAATGACCACATTTCACAATCAAGATACAACAGTTATGAACAGCCATGTGTGAAATAACTAGGCAACCATCTATGTAAGAGAAACCACAGGACATACAAAGAGAAATTGAAACAAATCAATATTGGGAGACTTGACTATACCGCTGTCAGTAAAAACAGGCCAAGAGGACAGAAGATACAAAATAGTTCAACAGCATAATCAATAAGGTAGTTATTTTGAACAAACACATACACAAACCCTTATAGAAAATATACCTTCTCCTCAAGCACACACTGAAAATTCACAAAAATTAATTATACGAAGGTACACAAAAAAATTAGTGAGTTTCTTAAAGTAGAAATATTACAAACAACATGCTCTGATTACAATGCAATAAAATGAAATAATTAAAAATACAAAACCAAGAAATTAAAAGGCACTTCTACCTGTAAATATTATTTTATTTTATTATTTTTTTGCTGAGGAAGATTGGACCTGAGCTAACACCTGTGCCAGTCTTCCTCTATTTTGTATGTGGGTCACCACCACAGTACAGCTTGATGAGTGATGTAGGTTGGCACCAGGATCCGAACCTGCAAGCCCAGGCTGCTGAAGTGGAGAGAGCCAAACTTAACCACTACACCACGGGGCCAGCCCCTACCTGTAGATTTTAATACCTTCTATTAAACAATTCTTGGTTGAAAGGAAAATGGAGTTTCTGAAAAATAATGATAAAAAAGACATTTCATATCATAATCCATGGGATACTTAAGCAGCAATAATCGAAGAAAAAATCATGACCCTAAACACCTTTATCAACAAAAATGAGAGAGAGGGGCTTCCAGTCTGATAGAGTGAGGAGGTCTGTGGTCCTGTACACTAGTTTTTAAATAACTGGTGAAACCTATTTAAAAAAAAACCATTTAAAGTCTCTGGAAATTGTTGCAAAGACTCACCTCAAATGAAGAAACATTTACTCAAGAAAGTCTATTAAAATTCAGAAAGAAGAGAGACTGTGGTATTTGAACTAAGAACCACTCCCTTCCTTCCCTCCCAATTCAGCAAGATGGAAATTCCAGTCTAGCCCAGAGCAGCCAAGAGCGCAGGGCTCCCTCCACCCCCAGCTCTCGGTCAGCAGCTATCTTCCCAGGAGGGGCAGAAAGCCAGCATTTCATATCCCGTCCTCGGTCACCTGTTGCTAAGGCTGAGTCCTAGGGAGTACAGCCAGGAGGTGGACGCTCCCATTTCGCACCCAGACCCCAGGCCCCCAGTCATGGGATGGAGACTGCCTTGGATGTGGCAGGTTGAGAACAGGGGCCCCTGATCGCTGAGGCAGGAAGGGGCAAGCCAAGAAGACCTGGGACTACTGTCACCCTGCTCACTTTAGCATTCCGCTCCTAGAGCAAGGATGTCACTCAGAGAGGAACATGTCATTGTTCCCACCCCCAGATCAAGCCCTGAGCCAGGTATTTTGCCTGGAAGGAGAAGCAGACTGTCAAATAAAGAGCTCCTAACCTCGTCCCAAAGGAACTGACTTCATTTGCAACAGTATGCAGAGATTCAAGGCTGAAGATGCTCTCAAAAACAGCGGAGGTTGTGTGAAAAGGCAATTGGGAGAAGACTGGGAGATTCATTGGACAAATAGGCTCAACTGTAGGCCAGCCGGTTTGCCTGAAAGAACCAGGGAAAAAGCCAGCGGGCAAGAGCCTGCCCAGGGTAAGAACAAATCTCAAACACTGATGTCAGGAACTATCCTTTCAAGGCAGTCCAAATTTGATTGGTTTTGTCTGTAGACAAATTTATGGTCCAGGGCATCTTTGAAAACAGTAGAACAATCAGCTGGAAATTAGTGGAGTTTAACAGCCAGGTGTGGTCAGGGGAAGAGACGGTCTGACCGTTCCAAAACCACCTCATCCCAGGGGGACAGGAGGTACGCCTAGGCCTGCACCCCGTAAGGCGTCCCACTGTTGGGGAGGGCTGGGGAGGTGAACAGACTCCACTGAAATAAGCCAGCCTGTCACTAACCAAATACACAAGCAAATAAAAATAACAAGCCTCAGACGGGGGGACCCGTCTAAAGTAGCTAAAGGATATTATCTAAAATGTTGTATCCAACAAAAAATAACAAGGCATGCAAAACACAGGAGCGGATGACCCATACAGTGGCAAAAAGGCAGACAACAGAAACGGCCTGTGAGGGTGACCAAATGCCAGATTTAACAGACCAAGCTTCAAAGTAACCCTTATAACTATATTCAAAGGACTAAAGGAAAGCAGGATTAAAGGAAAGAAAGCAAGGTGATGGATGTGTTAATTAACTAGATGGGGGAATCCTTTCACAATGTAAACGTAGATAAGCACAATGCACATTTCATTTATTTTATTTAATTCATTTTTTAATTTTTTTATAGTTCAACTTAAGCAGGTAAGTTTAATGATCAGAACAAAATGGGATCAATTAGGAAAAACCGTATACAAGAGATGCTTTACAGTGTAACAGGTCCTTTTCATGTTGATTATTTTAATAGGGTTTAATATTCCTCAGTCTTCCGAGTTAAAACTCTTCAGCTGGCCATAGGTCTGGAAACATGCACAAATAGACATAATAAGTAGTTTACTGATATTCCATGATACGTTGAATGTGCTGTTCCTCACTAGAAATTCATAGTTGGGCCAGCCCTTCAAATTTTTTCAAAATTTTTATAAAGCCACAATAATCAAGATAGACTGGTACTGGCCAGGGACAGGTATATAGATCAGTGGAACAGAATTTAGAATCCGGAAATACACTCTTACATTTTTTGGTCACTTGATTTCAACAAAAATGCCAAGAAAATTCAATGGAGAGAGAAGAGTCTTTTCAACAAATGGTGCTAGAACAATTGGATATGAATATGCAACAAACAAAAACTTACTTATCTCACACCACACACAGCAATTAACTCAAAATGATCATAGTCCTCCAAGTAAGAGCTAAAATGATAAAACTTCAAGGAGAAAATCTTTGTGACCTTGGGTTAGATGGAGTTCTCACATATGACACCAAAAGAATGATCCAAAAGAAGAAGGAAAAAAAGTGATGAATTGGACTTCATAAAATTTTAAAAATTTGTGTTTCAGGAGGCAAAATTAAGAAAATAAGAAGACTAGGATACAATATTTACAAGTCATGTATCTGACAAAGGACTTGTACCAAGAATATAAAAAGAAATCTTGCAACTTAATAATAAGATAAATAACCCAATTAAAAATAGGCAATAGATCTTAATAGATTTCTCAACTAAGAAGATATATTAACAGCTAATAAGCACATGAAAAGATGCTCAACATCATAAGTCACTGGAGAAATGCAAATTAAAGCCACAAATTAAGGGCCAGCCCCGGTGGCCTAGTGATTAAGCTAGGTGCACTCTGCTTCGGCGGCCCAGGTTTGGTTCCTGGGCTGGACCTACACCACTCGTCTGTTAGTGGCCGTGCTGTGCTGGCGGCTCACACGCAAAGAGAGGAAGATTGGCACAGATGTTAGCTAAGGTGAATCCTCCTCAGCAAAACAAAACACAAAACAAAAGCTCCACAAATTAAAAGCACTAGAATGTGTGTGATTAGAAAGACACACAACACTAACTCTTGATTAAGATGTGGGGAAACTAGAACCTTCGTATTTTGCTGGTGGGAACGAAATGTTACAGTCATTTCAAAAAACTGTTTGGCAGTTCCTTAAAAAGTTAAACTCAAATTTGCCATATAACCTAGCAATTCCACTCCTAGGAATCTAACCAAGAAAAATGAAAACATATGTCCACTCAAGGAGAAGTACTTGAACGTGCATAGCAGCATATCACGATAGTCAAAAACCTGTAAACAATCCAAATGTCTGTCAGCGGGTAAATGGATAAACATAACCTGGTATATCCACACAACAGAATGCTATTCATCAATAAAAAGTAATGAAATACATTAAGCAAGTTGTGGTATATACATATAAAGGAATATTATTCAGCCTTACAAAAGGAAGGAAATTCTGCAAAATGCCACAACATGGATGAACCTTGAAAACATTATGCTAAGTGAAATAAGCCAGGCACAAAAAAGACAAACACTGTATGATTCCACTTATATGAGGTACTTAGAGTAGTCAACATCACAGAGACAGAAAGCAGAACAGTGGGGGTCAGGAGCTAGGGAGACGGGGGCAATGGGGGGTTATTTAATAGGTGTTTAGTTTCAGTTTTACACCATGAAAAGAGTTATGGAGATGGACAATGGTGATGGCTGCACAATATTATGAATGTAGTTAATACCACTGAAGTGTACACTTAAAAATAGCTAAGATGGTAAATTGTATGTTGTGTGTGTTTTACCACAATAAAAAAATTAAGGATGAGTAGTATTCCAGTGTGTGTGTGTGTATATATGTGTCTGTGTATGTATATATATGTATGTGTGTGTGGGGGGGCGTATATGTATATATACCACATCTCCTTTATCCATTCATCCATTATTGGGCACTTAGGTTCTTTTGATATCTTAGCTATTGTAAATGATGCTGCAATGAACATAGGGATGCACATATCTTTTCAAATTAGTGTTTTTGTATTCTTCAGATAAATACTCAGAAATGGAATAGCTGGGTCATATGGTATTCCTATTCTTAATTTTTTGAGGAATCTTCATACTGTTTTCCATAGTGGCTGCACAAATTTACATTCTCATCACCAATATACAAGAGTTCCCTTTTATCCACATCCTCTCTAATACTTATTAGTTCTTGTCTTTTTGATAACAGTGATTCTAACAAGTGTGAGGTGATATCTCATTGTGGTTTTCATTTGCATTTCCCTAATAATTAATGATGTTGAACATCTTTTCATGTGCCTGCTGGACATCTGTATGTCTTCCTTGGAAAAATGTCTATTGAGGTCCTCTGCCCATTTTTTAATTGGGTCATTTTTGTTGTTGTTGTTTAGTTGTATGAGTTATTTATATATTTTGGATATTAACTCCTTGTCAGATACATGATTTGCAAATATCTTCTCCCATTCAGCAGGTTGCCTTTTTGGAATACTACTCAACCATAAAAAAGAATGAAATCCTACCATTTGTAGCAACATGGATGGACCTTGAGAGTATTATGCTAAGTAAAATAAGCCAGATGGAGAAAGACAAATACCATAAGATTTCACTCATATGTGGAAGATAAAACAACAAACAAACAAACAAACACATAGATGCCTATTCCATTCACATGAAATCTAAAAAACACAGAAGAGGGGCCGGCCCCGTGGCCAAGTGGTTAAGTTCGCACGCTGCGCTGCAGACGGCCCAGTGTTTCGTTGGTTCGAATCCTGGGCATGGACATGGCACTGCTCATCAAACTACGCTGAGGCAGCGTCCCACATGCCACAACTAGAAGGAGCCACAACAAAGAATATACAACTATGTACTGGGGGGCTTTGGGGAGAAAAAGGAAAAAATAAAATCTTTAAAAAACACAGAACGAACAAACTAAACAAAAACAAACTCATAGATACAGAGAAGAGATTGATGGTTATAAGAGGTGATGAGGTTGGGGATTTGGCGAAACAGCTGAAGCTCAGTTTTTATGGTTTAGGATGGTAAATGGATTTTGCTGGTTATCACTCTGTAGTGTATACTGATATCAAATTAAATGTTGTACACCTGAAACACAATGTTATATGCCAATTTTACTCAATTAAAAAAAAAGAGTTAAAGCACAAAAATTAAGGAAAAAAAAGTAATAACTATTGTTATATACAACATGGATGGATCTAAAAAACAATATGCTTAATGGAAGACACAAAAACCCAGACACAGGGCTGGCCCATGGCCTAGTGGTTAAGTTCGGCATGCTCCGCTTCAGCAGCCTAGGTTCAGTTCCTGGGCGCCGACCTACACTACTCATTGGCCGCCATGCTGTGGTGGCAACCCACACGCAAAACAGAGAAAGACTGGAACAGATGATAGCTGAGGGTGAATCTTCCTCAGCAAAAAAAAAAAAAGAGGCAGACGCAAAAGATTACCTTTTGTCTGATTTCATTTATATGAAATGTCCAGGAAAGGGAAATTTGTAGAGACAGAAATCAGATTAGTGATTTTGTAGGGCTGGGAGTGGGAGCAAGAATTGATTGCAAACAAGCATGAGAGAATGTAGGGGGTAATGGAGATATTCTAATACTCAATTGTGCTGATGGTTGTACAACTCTATAAATTCACTAAAAAAAATCACTGAATTTTACACTTAAAGCAGGTGAATTTTATAGTACTTTAATTATAACTCAAGAAAGCTGTTAAAAATCAAGAGATTTTGTACAATTCTACGCAAATAAATTTGAAAATCTAGAAAAAATGAGTAATTCTGAGAAAAATACAATTTACTAAAATTGATCCCATGACAGATAGAAAGCTTAAGCAGACCAATTTCCACAGAGAAGAAAACACAAAAAACCACCAGGCCTAGATGTTTTCACAGGAAAATCAATAGTAATGCAAAAATAGTAAATAAAATATCAACAGACTAAAAGCACAACGACAAAGCTGGACCCATAACTGGAATGCAAAGATAGTGTAATATCAGCAAGTTTATTAATATATCTCATCATGTTAATATATTTAAGAATAAAAATCAAATAATTGCTGGCATAGATGCTAAAAAAGCTGTTGGCAAAATTCCACGACCATTCCTAATAAAAACTCTTGAGAAGATAGGACTGTATGGATACTTCCTTAACAACATAAAATATATACCTCAGTCCAAAAGCCAGCATCTTAATTAATTCAGAAACATTATAAGCATTTCCACTAAGATCAAGAAACGCCCACTGCTACTGAACATTGTTCTGGAGGTGGTAACCAATGCAATTAAACAGAAGAAATCAGCTACAGTCACAAGAATTGGTAAAGAAGAAACAGACTCTCTCTACTTCCCGATGACATTACGGTATACCTGGAAAACTCTAGAAAGTCAACGATAACACAACTCAAACTATAAAAAATTCAGGGGCCGGCCTTGTGGCCGAGTGGTTAACTTTGCATGCTCCGCTTTGGCGGCCTAGGGTTTCGCCAGTTCGGATCCTGGGCGCAGACATGGCACCGCTCATCAGGCCACGCTGAGGCGGCGTCCCACATGCCACAACTAGAATGACCTGCAACTAAGAATATACAACTATGTACCGGGGGGATTTGGGGAGATAAAGCAGGAAAAAAAAAAAAAAAGATTGGCAATGGTTGTTAGCTCAGGTACCAATCTTAAAAAAAAAAAAAAACTATAAAAAATTCAGCAAGGCAGCAGGATATGAAATTAACATGCAAAAATCAATAACATTCATATAAACAAAACAATAACCAGTTAAAAGATACACTGGCAAAGAAAACCTCATTTATAATGGCAACAATAAAGAAAAAATACTTAAGAATAAACTTAAGAAATGTTCAAAACCTATATGAAGCAAACTATATCTGAAAGATATACAAGTAAACTTGAACAAATAGAAAGATGTCCCGTGTTTGGGTTAGGATGTCTCAACACCATCAAGCTGTCAATTTTCACATTTAATGTGATCACAATAAAAGTATCAGTGAGCTTTTTTACAGAGCTAGACAATTTGATATAAAGTTCAGATTGAAAAATAAACATGCAAGAATAGCTAAGAAAAAAATGAAAAGAAGAGGAGGTTACTGACCCTACCAGATACAAAAACACACAAAGTTTCTGTAGTTAAAACCATGTGGCACTGGTGCACACACACACCAATGAAACATAACAAAGGAGCCGGCCCAGTGGTGCAGCAGTGAAGTTCGCATGTTCTGCTTCGGTGGCCCGGGGTTCACTGGATCAGATCCCAGGTGCAGGCCCATGCACTGCTTGGCAAGCCATGCTGTGGCAGGTGTCCCACATATAAAGTGGAGGAAGATGGGCACAGATGTTAGCTCAAGGCCAGTCTTCCTCAGCAAAAAAAAAAAAAAGAAGAAGAAGAAGAGGATTGGCAGCAGATGTTAGCTCAGGACTAATCTTCCTCAAAAATAAAAGTAAGAAAGAAAAAAGAAACATAAAAAAGTCCATAAATAAACCTAAGTACATATGGAAATCTAGCATAGGACTGGAAGTTATCTCAAGTTACTGTAGCAAAGATGACATTTTAAAGAAATGATATAAAAGATAGCCATTTGCAAAAGATAACCCTTAATCCATTTCTAACACCGTACATATGAATAAACTCCAAATGAATTAGAGATCTAAATGTAAAAACTACATAAATACTAGAAGAAAGCATAAATGAATTCCTCTATCTGGGTTTTGTATATGACAAAAATCCAGATCCAATAAAAAAAGATTAATAAATTTGACTATGTAAAAATTTTAAAATATTTACAGGGCAAGAACCAACTATATGAGAAGTCAAAAGACAAAGCACCAACTGGGAGAAAATGCCTGCAACGTACTTGCTGGAGGAAGACATTCAAGGTAGTATTCACCAAGTGCCACACTGCTGGATGGTCAGACACGGAGCAGACAGACAGACACAGTCCTGTCTGGCCTCTCAGTTACACAGATACATTAGGACAGGGTCAAAACACACAAAACAAGGAACTATTTAATTTCCGTTGTGACGGGCTACAGAGTAGAAGCATCGGGTTGCATCCCTGTGTAGACACCTAACAGATTTTAATGTTAAGGAAATAAATACCAAATAAAAACTAAAGAATTTTAAGTAATAAATTATCCAGATATATAGTGAAATTATAATTTCTTACCATTTTCAGAGTTAGAAATCTGAGGTGCTTCAAATTCTCTCATTTGAAAATGTTTTTCCTTTTGATCTTCAGTTGCTAAAACAAAAGCACATAAAAATAAGTGGAGCAAGAAGAAACTTAGCATGCTTATTTACTGTAATATTTTATAATAATTCTGCCAAAGTGTTGACTTGACCAAAGCAGATTATAAAACATATAAAAGGGAGACGTAAAAATTTAAAGAACAATATATAAAAGTTGTATTTGTGTATATAGATACCTAATATAATATATATATATATAATTGTTATATGTCTATAAACAAATAACCTTATAATATCCACAGGTAATTCAGGTCCTGTGACATATATATATCCCCTTGAAAGTTAAAAGTTTTCACATTCCACATAAATTGATGCAGCCACTATGGAAAACAGTATGGAGCTTCCTCAAAAAATTAAAAATAGAACTACCATATGATCCAGCAAGGCAATTTCCTGGTATTTATCTGAAAAAGAAAACGCTAACTCGAAAAGATATATGCACCCCTGTGTTCACTGCAGCATTATTTACAGTAGCCAAGTTATGGAAACAACTTAAGTGTCCACTGATGGACGAATGGATGAGGAAGATGTGGTAGATATATACAACGGAATATTATTCAGTCATAAAAAAGAATGAAATCTTCCTATTTGTGACTACACAGATGGACCTTGAGGGCATTGTGCTGAGTGAAATAAGTCAAACAGAGAAAGAAATACCATATGATCTCATTTATAGGTACAATCTAAAAAAACAAAGAAACCAAAAACCGAGCTCACAGATATTGAGAACAGATTGGTAGCTGCCAGAGGTCAGGTGGGAGGAAATGGGTGAAAGCAGTCAAAAGCGCAAACTTCCAGTTATAAAATAAATAAGTCATGGGGATGTGATGCCCAGCATGGTGACTGCACATATAGTTAATAATACTGTACTGCATATTTGAAATTTGCTGAGAGAGTAAATCTTAAAAGTTCTCATCCCAAGGAAAAAAATTTGTCACTATGTACGGTGATGGATGTTAACTAGATTTATTGTGGTGGTCATTTCACAATAAATACAAATATCAAATCGTCATGTTGTACAACTGAAACTAGTATAACGTTATATGTCAATTGTACCTCCCTCAGCTAAAAAAACAAGTTTCACACTCTAAAGCCGCCTCCTCTCCTGATGGACCTGTTCTCCTCCTATGTTCTCTAAAAGGCCATGTTATATTCTGTTCTGCCTGATCTTCGTGTCTCTGACACCCACGTGTTCCTTTTAGGTTGACTGGGTGAATAAATGATTGAATATGGTCTGCTTTTAATTCAAGGGCTGCTTTATCCTTCTGAGAGCAGCACGTGGCTGTGAGCAGCACCTACACCAGAGTGACTGTTGCAGAGACTTTATCAGGAGGGAGAGATCAAACGCATGTACTAAAAGACAGCATACTCTCTTAGGCTCTTTTGAATGTTTTTAACACTTAAAAAATTCAAACAGGGGCCCAGCCCAGTGGTATAGTGGTTAAGTTCATGCACTCTGATTCAGTGGCCCGGGGTTCGCAGGTTTGGATCCCAGGCATGGACCTACACTGCTCATCAAGCCATGCTGTGGCAGTGACCCACATACAAAATAGAGGCAGACTGACACAGATGTTAGCTCAGGGCCTATCTTCTTCAAGCAAAAAGAGGAGGATTGGCAGAGATGTTAGCTCAGGGACAATCTTTCTCACACACACATACACACACACAAAAAATCAAACATACAAACCAAAACCCCCATAGACAAAAACTGGTTTTTTAATAAAAATTATCTACAAGTTTTGGGCCTACATTGAGACAAATTATGCCCTATTACTACAATGGGAGCCAGTTTCTTAGAGTCAGTTTCCCACACAATCCATCTCTACCTCATTTGCAACCCAGGATAGACATAAAGACCCAAAAAAATCCAAGATTTTGATATTTTCAACTATCATCAGGGTCATTTTCTAAAAATATAAATGAAATGTAAATGTCTCCTGTATACAAAAGTGGGTAGTGTTGCTGGATAGAGAGCTTAAAGGGTGTGACACATCTAAGGACAAGGAAGTAACATCTCACGACATTCTTATTAAAATGCAATGCTCAGTTTGTTGCTACAAAATAAAGTAGAAAAGGTTAAATCAATCAAAGTAATCAAAAGGAAAACAAATGCAAAAGAAAGATATAAGGAACTCACGGTTATTTAGCCTTAAGATAAGGAAACTGCAGGATGAATTAGGTTCTAAGTTCAAATACAGCTAGCATATAAAGATGGTGGAAAAAATACAGAAGATAGAAAAATGGACTTCATTGGTAAAGATTTCAGTTGAACGTTGGAAAAAAAAGTGGAGGGAAAACTCTGGGAATGGGAAAGGGATTCTGGAGGTGGCGAGAGAAGGAAGCAAGGAGGAGAATTAGGGTCTGAGGGCAGGGAAGGAATGGGTGACAGACAGACAGGCAGTCACACCACAGAAAGTTTTGGTAAGACTCAGAAATAGAGTTGGGGGAATGGACAGATGTGTTAAAGGATTGAAGCCGGGTACCTGAGGATTACTGCAGATATTCAATAAGAACATGATTGCCTTTTGACCTTGTTCCCAACACAGGCATAGATGAATCGTGCTAATTTGCTGTTTTCTTGTTTAACTTGAGGGGTGACTTGCATCTCGAGGATTTGTGAGCTTGTTTCGCAGAAGAAAGAGAAGGCCTTCGGGGAGGCTGTGCTCTGGCCCTCAGCAGCCTTGAAGGCCAGAAGTCAGACTGCCCAGGGGCTTATTGGGAGGGACCCTTTGTTTCTCTGAAGCTCCTCCTACCGAGCCCCTTAGCTCGATAAACCCTCCTGCTTTCTGCTCTCGGGATGGTGGATTTGACTGAACCCATGCTCCCACCTTCTCGTTTGGCCAATTCAAATAAACCTTTCTCAGTCTCCAAGCACTGATGTCTCAATGTTTGGCTTGCTGCACCTTGGGCACACAAACTTGAGGTTAAGAAGTTTGGTATCAGGATCTTTTTTTTTTTTTTTGAGGAAGACTGGCCCTGAGCTAACATCTGTGCCCATCTTCCTCTACTTTCTATGTGGGATGCCTCCACAGCATGGCTTGATAAGTGGTGCTAGGTCCACTCCTGGTATCCGAACCTGCAAACCCTGGGCCGCCAAGGCAGAGCGTGTGAACTTACCCACTACGCCATCAGGCCAGCCCCCAGTACCAGGATCGTTCAAGGAGTATTGCTTTATAAGATGCAGGGTCATCGCCTTCCTCTTGCTTCTCTAGAAATCTTTAATGATGATCTGCTTTACTCTATAGTGTTTTTGGTATGGATTCATGTGGGCTTTGGTTTTATTTTATTTTAATGCTACAGATGTCTGTGAGATTGGGATCAACACAGGTATATGTGAGAGAAAGGCTAGCTCAAAAGGCATAGTTTTATTCCCTTATACGAAACACCACTTGAGTAGATATCTCAGAGAATGAATGCTTGAAGGCATTTCAAATTACTTCCTTGAGATAGTTCTAAAAGTAAAATTATTCAATTAAAGTCTGGGATGTTTATGTTTTCCAGAAATGTTATCCCAGTTTCCACTCCTACAAGTAGTGACGGTGGTATCTTGGTCCCAGGGACACTGAATATTTTCAAAACATTCTTTTTAATATGACCAATGAAAAATGCTACCTGTAAATATAATAGACTGGATACTCAGAAGTACCCTCCCTTACAAAAAAAAACCTCTTGCTAAAACCATAAAATATACTTTTAATGCATTGCTAGACTTATTAGAAACAAACAATGTAAGCTGAAACCAGAGCTGGGAGAGATGAGTAGCGAGCAGAGGGGAAAGGCAGGTGCCCATATGCACACTGCTCTCCTGAGACAAAGCCTTCAGCAAACACCAAGGAACGAAGCTGAGCCCAGGATTCCCACATAAGATAAAGGCCCTGGAAGGAGGTTGGAGTGGTCACCAGATGGGTGCGTTACCTCGCTCTGGAAAGAAGCAATGTGAATTTTTACTAGGGAAAAATGATCTAAGCTTCTAGGATTCCCACAGATTAAGAGGAAATAAGTATTAGCTCACAATCAGAAATCACTAAACAAACTGATAAGCCACCACAAGAAAACTGGGAGAAACCAACAAATAATAGATAAGGACACCAGCATCAAGGACTTCAAATGCTTATATTTTTAGATACAGATATGAGTCAAAAGGTGAGAAAGAACAAAAGACTATAAAAACCAACTAGGCAGGGGGCCAGCCCCATGGCTGAGTGGTTAAGTCCACACACCCCACTTTGGTGGCCAAGGGTTTCACAGGTTCAGATCCTGGGCGCGGACATGGCACCACGCATCAGACCATGCTGAGGCCGCGTCCCACATGCCACAATTAGAAGGACCCACAACTAAAATATACAACTATGTACTGGGGGGATTTGAGAGAAAAAGGAAAAATAAAATCTTAAAAACAACAACAAAAAAACCCCAACTAGGCATATTTGTGAAACAAACACATAGAACTTTTAGACATAAAATGTATAGTTGTTGGGGGAGGGGGGAACTCATGTATATTAAACAGTAGATTAAATGCCAGAAGAAAACATTAGTGAAAGAACTTTAGATAGAATGCAGCAGAGAAAGAAGATGGAAAATATGAAAGAGAGGTTAAAAAATATGAAGGAAGAATGAAAAGGTCTAACATCAGCTTTCTGGTGTTAGGGAAGGAGAGAATAGAGAAAAAGGAGGAGAGGCAATATTTTAAAAGATAATGGAGCCAGCCGTGATGGCCTAGTGGTTAAAGTTCGGTGTACTCTGCTTTGGCAGCTCAGCTTCGGTTCCCAGGTGCAGAGCCACACCACTGGTCTGTCAGTAGCCATGCTGTGGTGGCAGCTCACAGAGAACTAGAAGGACCTACAACTAGAATATACCACTATGTACTGGAGCTTTGGGAGGGGAAAAAAAAGAGAGAGAAGAAGATTGGCAACAGATGTTAGGTGAGTGTGAATCTGTCCCAGAATAAAAAAAAAGATAATGGTTGAGTTATGCATACTTTATCATATCAAAAGAAAGATAATGGTTGAGCATTTTCCAGAACTGATAAAAAACACATATACAAGAAACACAACTTATACTATGAAAGATGAAAAAACACAAAAAACCCTGCACATTTAGATACACTGTACTGAAATAGCAGAACATCAAAAACAAATAGCACATCCTAAAAGCAGCCAGATGGAAAAGATAAATTCACTATAAAGGAACCATAATTGGACCAACAAAACATTTCTCAACAGCCCATGGAAAGCAGAAAACAATAGAACAATAGTTACAAAGTGCTGAAAGAATACACCAACCAATCTAAAATTGTTTATTGAGCAAAACTATCTTTAAAAATGAGAAATAACAATATTTCTGATAAACATAAGCCAAGCTCACCACCATGGCATCTTTAACAACTTCTAAACAAAGAGCTGTAGTTAAGGAAAAAGGAAAATGAGGTCACAATGAAGCTCTGAAATACAAGAAGAAATAGTAACAAAGGGAAAATATTGGTAAATATAAATAACATTTCTTCACAAAATAAAAATAATGTTCTAATTTGTGGGAGATTAGAAAAAGAGACAGAAATAAAATATTGGATAATAATAGTTGGAGAGTTGGGATGGGAGTGATTAGAATTAGTTTTCTAAGATCTTTGTAATGTTTTGGAGGATACTGAGATATTCATAAACTTTAGACTTTATGAAGTATGCCTGATAAAGTTCAAGAGAAACCACCAAAACCAGAAATAAAATGTATAACTTCCAAACCAGTACATGGGAAAAAGAAAAGCCTAGGGAATCTTTAAAGACAAACGAAAAAGCCTCGAACAATCCAAAATAAGACAAAACAGGTGACAAGAGAATAAGGATACAAGGATAAAACAAACAGAAAACAGAAAGTAAAGGTCTAAAATACATCGTGACAATAAAGGCAAATGGACTACACTCACCAAATAAAAGAATGACAAATTGCTCTATCAGACTTTTTTTTTGTTTTAAATCCACCTCAATCTTACTTACAAGAGACATACCTAAGATATAAAGACATGGGAAGGTTGAAAGTAAAGGGTAGAAAAATGTATACCAAGCAAATTTTAGCAAAAGAAAACTAGTTAAGCTAAGCTAATATCACACAGAGGAGACTTTAACACAAGAAGTATTTTTAGGGACAGAAAGAGTCACTATATAATGATAAAAGGTTAATTCACCAAAAAGATATAAAAATTCTAAACTTATATGCACTCCTCACTTCAAAATCCTCAAAATATATAAGGTGAAAAACCACAGAATGAAACTGAAAAATCCACTTCAATAGAGAAGATTTCAAAATACCTTTCTCAATTATTGATATATCAAATAAATAAAAAATTACTAAAGATAAAAAAGGCTTATGGCAGCACAAGTAAGCTTGATTTAACAGACATATATAAGCTCCTGCATTTCATAGTTAGAGAATATACATTCTTCTCAAGCACATGGTATATTTACAAAATATGACCACTTATTAGTCCATAAAGGATGTCTTAGTAATTCAAAGAATCAGTACCACAAGGACACATTTTCTGACTGTAACGCAATTACATTAAAGATCAATGACAAAGAGATGAATTTTAATATCTCCAGAATTTGGCAATTTCAGAAACATACTTTAAAATCACTCATGGCCATAGGTCATAGAAGATATAATAAAAAGTTTAAAAGAACTGAAACTGAATAATAATGAAAATACTATATAGCAAAATGTATGGATATCCATACAATGGATTCAGCAATAAAAAGGAACTATCAGCACAAGTTATGTCATGGATGAACCTCAAAAGCATTATAAGAAGTGAAAGAAGTCAGACACAAGAAGACCACATATTGCATGATTCTAGTTATATGAAATGTCCAGAAAAGGCAAATTTATATAGAGAGATGGTAGATTAGTGATTGGCTAGGCATGGGAACAGGGATTACTGCAAATGGGCAAAAGAAATCTCATTGAGGGGAGAAAATGTTCTAAAACTGATTTAAAACCTGCAGCCTGGCTGATGAGAAAGCCCTAACAGTGACCCTGGGGAGCCTCAGCGCCCAGCTTACAGTACTGGCCAGCAGCACACCCCAGTCTAAAGCTCAGTCTGGCAGCGGAGTCCAGCCCATGGCCATGCCCAGTTGCTGCGCAGAGCCTGTGGTCTCACCTCAGCCAGAAGCCCAGTCAGTGACCCCACCTGACCATGGAGTGCAGCCTCAAACCACACCCAACTGTGGGGTACAGCATGCGGCCCCACCCAACCGGGAAGTCTACAGTCTACCTACAGCAGAGCCCAGCCACCATCCTGTCCAATTGGGAAACCCGGCCTGTGACCCCACCTCATTACAAAGCACAAGCTGAGGTCACATCAGATCATGAAGCTTTTGGCCTGTGGCCCTGCCTGAACACAGAGGCTAGGCAGTGGCACCATCTGGCCAGGGTCACAGCCAGTGACCCGGCCTGATGAGAGATGATTGTGGAACCCAGCTAGTGACCCCACCTGACCTCAGAGCACAGCCTCACCTGACCAGAGAACCCAATCAGCAGCACCACTTGACCAGAGAGCCCAGTCAGTGGGTGCCCCTCACCTCAGAGCATGGCAGCAGCTTTGCCCAACCAGAGACTGCAACACATTGTAATTAAATTATCAAAAGTCAAAGACAATTTTGAAAGCATCAAGAGAAAAGCAATTTGTCACATACAAGGGAGCCCCTACAAGACTATAAGCATATTTCTCAGGAGAAACTTTGGAGGCCAGGAGAGAGTGGGATGACATATTGAAAATATTGAAAGAAAAAACTGTCAATGAAGAATACTACACCCAGCAAAGCTGTCCTTCAGAAACGAAGGAGATGTAAAAACTTTCCCAGACAAACAAAAGCTGAGAGAGTTCATCACCACTAGACCTGCCTTACAAGAAATGCTAAAGGGCATTCTACAAGCTGAAATGAAAAGATGCTAATTAACCTTGTAAAAATGCATGATTGCATAGAACTCATTGGTAAAGGTAAATATATAGTCAAAGTCAGACTCTCTAATATTGTAATAGTGGTGCATAAATCACTTTCAACTCTAGTTTAAAAGTTAAAAAACAAACATATTAAAAATAACTGTAACTACAATAATTTGTTATTGGATATACAACATAAAAAAATGTAAATTGTAACATCAATAACCTAAAATGTGAGGGGGAAAGAAGTAAGAGTATAGAGTTTCTTCATGCTATTGAAGTTGTTATCAGCATAAAATAGAATGTTATGAATATAAAATATTTTATGTAAGCAACATGGTGAGTGCAAGGGAAAACCTGTAATAGACACACAAAAAGTGAAGATAAAGGAGTCAAAGCATACCATCACAAAGCCATTAAGTCCCAAAGGAAGACAGCAAGAGAGGAATAAAGGAACAAAGGAACTACAAAACAGTCTGAAACAGTTAGTAAGTCCTTACCTATCAATAATCAAATGTAAATGGATTAAACTCTCCAGTCAAAGGACACAGAATAGCTGAATGGATAAAAAAACAAGATCCAATGACACGCTGCCTACAATAGACTCAGCTTAGCTTTAAGGATACATATCGGCTGAAAGTAAAGGGATGAAGAAAGATATACCTTGCAAATGATAACCAGAAGACAGCAGGAGTAGCTATACTTACTGGATATTCACATGCAGAAGAATGAAATTAGCCCTCTATCTTACACCACTCACAAAAATTAACTCAAAATGTGTTGAAGAATTAAATGTAATATCTGAAACCATAAAACTCTTAGAATGAAAAATAGGCAAAAGAACTCCTTGACATTCGTTTTGGCAATGATTTTTTTGATATGACACCAAAAGCACAAGAAACGAAAGCAAAAATAAACAAGTTAGACTAAATCAAACTAAAAATCTTCTGTGTAGAAAAAAAAATCAGCAAAATGAAAAAGCAATGTATGGAATAGGTAATATATCTGATAAGGGGTTCATATCCAAAATATATAAGGAACTCACAATTCAATAGTTAGGAAAAAAACCCAAAACATCTGAATTAAAAAATGGGCAGGGGCTGGCCCCGTGGCCGAGTGGTTAGGTTCGCGCGCTCCGCTGCAGGCGGCCCAGTGTTTCATTGGTTTGAATCCTGGGTGCGGACATGGCACTGCTCATCAAACCACGCTGAGGCAGCGTCCCACATGCCACAACTAGAAGGACCCACAATGAAGAATATACAACTACATACCGGGGGGCTTGGGGAGAAAAAGGAAAAAAATAAAATCTTAAAAAAAAAAAAATGGGCAAAGAACCTGAACATTTTTCCAACCAAAGATGATGTACAAATGGTCAACAGGTACATGAAAAGGTACTCAACAGCATTAATCATCAGGGAAATATAAATCAAAACCACAACGAGATATCACTTTACACCTGTTAGAATAGCTATTATCAAAAAGACAAGAGCATACAAGTGCTGGTGAGGATGTGGATAAAAGGGAACCCTTGTACACTATTAGTGGGAATGTAAATTGGTGCAGTTGCTATGGAAAACAGTATTGAGATTCCTCAAAAAATTAAGAATAGATCTATCATATGATGCAGCAATTCCAATTCTGGGTATTTATCCAAAGAATACAAAAACACTAATTTGAAAAGATATATGCACCCCTATGTTCATTGCAGCATTATTACAATAGCCAAGATATAGAAACAACATAAATGTCCATCACAGATGAATAGCTAAAGAAAATGTAGAATATTATTCAACCATAAAAAAGAAGGAAATCCTACCATTTGCAACAACATGGATGAACCTGGAGGGCATTATGCTAAGTGAAATAAGTCAGACGGAGAAAGACAAACACTGTATGACTTCACTTAAATGTGAGATGAAAAAAGCTGAACTCACAGAAATAGAGAGTAGATTGGTGGTTTCAAGGGCCTGGGAGGGTGGGGGAAACGGAGATATTTGTCAAAGGGTACAAACTTTCAGTTATAAGATGAATAAGTTCTAGGGAATCTAATGTGCAACACGGTGACTATAGCTAACAACACTGTATTGTCTGCTTGACAGTCGCTAAGAGAGTAAATTTTAAATGCTCTTGCCTCCAAAATAAATATGGTGAGGTGATGGATGTGTTCACTAATCTTACTGTGACCATCATTTCACAATATACACGAGTCAAATCATCACGTCGTACACCTTACACTTACACAGTGTTATATGTCAGTTACAACTCAGTAAAGCTGGGAAAGAAAAGAAAGCTAACTCAGAAGTGTTTGCACAGAAGAGACTTATAAAATGACATATTTTTTAATTGAATGGATATTAACACAATCTCTTTTAAAACGCCGTGACAAACTGTTCTGACATTTAAAATGTGACCATTTCGGGGCTTGGCCCCGTGGCCGAGTGGTTAGGTTCGCGTGCTCCGCTGCAGGCGGCCCAGTGTTTCGTTGGTTCGAATCCTGGGCGCGGACATGGCACTGCTCATCAAACCACCCTGAGGCGGCATCCCACATGCCACAACTAGAGGGACCCACAACGAAGAATACAAAACCATGTACCGGGGGGCTTTGGGGAGAAAAAGGAAAAAAATAAAATCTTTAAAAAAAAAAATGTGACCATTTCACAAGTTAATGAATTTACCATCTTACCTGCTTCACTTCCCAAGCTCACTTCTTCATCTGACAAAACTAACCTTAAGTAAAAACCAAAAAAGGCAAAGATTTTGGTTATAATACATTTGGGACTCATTCTACCAACAGCTTTATATGGTTAAAACAATTTTTTTTAACTGAGGAGATACATATAACAGTAGTCCAGCAGATCTCCTAAAATCTGTCTGAGAGGAATCTTACTTCTTCTCTAGATCTACAGAGACCATGAAAACAATCCTGCACCCCTTATTTTTACAGAGTAGTGACAAAGCACCAGGCACTGTGTCCAGCACTGCAGGCACTGGGCTAAGTACCACATCATAGAGAACATCTGTCAACAAAGCCATCGAGTGTGAAGTTTAGTTTTCTAGCATTCCAGGGTTTTGCTCAAGAATACTTGGCAACGAAACAGGGGGAATGAAGAACTGCAGAAAAACGGAGTACGCTATTTTCACCAACAGTGGCATTTGCAAATGAAGACACGTTTGCCCAAAACATTCTCAATCAATACAAATTTTGGATATTCATATCATCCATCTGGTATAATAATAAAAAAATGAGACAAAGAAATTGAACACAGATTTAGTCATTATTCCAACTGTGAGGTACAACCTCACAATTCTAGTATTGGAGGTTGTTTTTAATAAGTCGTTAAAGACACAAAAAATGATACAGTATTTATTTGCAAATACTACAAAAATAAACCTACAGAGAAAATAGATACTTATGACTTGGAATGAAATTTCCAATGACAATATACATATATGGTTTTTTAAACAACTTGGCTGGAAGGTGAAGGTGCTTTGGAAGCTGTTAGCAAACTCAAAGGGTAGCTCTCATAACACTGAAGATGATTTTGAATAAAACTTTCATGAAATATGATAATGGAAAAAATTTACTAAATTAACATATTTAACATAACATATAATTTTAAATGTCAATGTGTAACTAAATTAATAAGTTTAATTTATAACTATACATTTGATTAATCTACATTCTAAAACATTTATATATTCAAGTTAGCCAGAAAGAATGTCTGGATTTCCCAATAGAGGAAAGGGGGAGATGCTTATATTTCGGATCACCGTCCACTCAACAGCATCTGGTTTGTCACTGTTTGGGCCTTATCTCTGGGTTCATTATTATAGTCGGTGCAATCTGGTTAAAACGAGAAGTGGCAGCTCAGAACGGAAAACAAAGGTGAGATGTGATAAAGGGAAACGGGCAGCGTGAGGCGGTGCAGGGCAGGAGGCCGCTGTCGGGGAACCAGGCCCACTCCCGCCTGCGCTGTTCTGGAGACAGACTTTCAGCAGTTTCTCTCTCACAGCTGCTGCACCTGCACCTGTCCCTTCCTGTTTCAAGCCGCCCTTCCGGGATTGCCAGGTAGAAGCTCTTAACACAGGCTCAGCCCACCAAACTACAGAATTTGGACTGATCACCCCAACTGTTCTGTACTCCTATCATCGACTTTGCCTCCCACGTTAAAAATGGGGAGAAAAAAAGGTTCAAAACAAATGTTTAATGTTAATTGGAAAAATGACATAGAAATAGGTATCCAGTAAGCCAGAGAAGAAACAACTGTTTCCAGATACATCACACAGTGCATCCAGGACTCCATAGCACGGTATACAACCTCCACCTGCTTACTTATCGAGGGTTTCAGGGAGAGAGTTGCTTTCTATCTGTCCTTTGTGGTCTTCAGTAGGCTTGCTTGAAGTGTCTTGCAGTTGCTAAGGATAAGAAATTCAACATTAGGGAGATGGAAAGAATCCGTTTCTCTCTTTGTGAAACAAAACGAGAATAAAAATTCTAAAAAACAACATAAAATAGAATAGTTCTGAAGTAGAGAGTGAGAGATATGGGAAATGTCTGCTAACGTAGTTTGAACGGAGCCGGTGTCCTTGTTTACCCTGACGCCTGTGTGTGCTTGTGACTTAGGCTGGCCACCAGCTTTACAACTTTGTCATATGCCAAAGAAGACTTACACTGTGTTGCTGGCCTCTATTGCAATGCCCTAAATCCAGCTAAAGATTTTCAACTTAAATTCTGAGCAGAAATTGGATATTAAATTTGCCTAAAGACACAGTATGCTATCCAGTGAAGCACTCATATAGAAAAAGTAAAAAACAAGACAAAACAAAACACACACACAACAAAAAACCCAAAAGCCTAATTCAAGAGTATCTATTAGAACAAAAGACGTTGTGTCAAAACATGACTGAAAGATCCATACCAGGCCCCAGGAATATGCAACTGCAAGATGTGAACCCGTCACAGACACCACATCTGCCCTGAGCAAACCACCACCGACATTTTCAAGCTCTACTGCAAATAAGGCAGAATGGTAAGTTCAGAGGTGCTGAACCCCAGCCTGCTGGAACTGAAGAGATGAGCACCACGCTGCAGCTCTGCTGGACCCGCTTGTGCAAAGAAGGTTGACAGAAGACTTACAAATGTTAACAGCGTTATAATCACAGCCCGAGAGAACCTGGACCACGTAGGCGTCACAGAAAGAGCTAGTCTAACACAGTCGTCTCTTCAGCTGCAATCACACACACATAATGACCCAACTGGCAGAATTTTTGCATCGTGAATCACAGTGATGACATGAGTGTAAAAGTAAAGCAAGGAAATTTTTCTTTAACTTCTAAAATTATCAGGTAGGTGATCTGGTCATTTTTACATAAACACAGGACACTTTCCACCACTTGTTCCTCGTAAGTTTTCCTTTCCATAAACCTTTTCTTATCTCTTTTGCATTTCACTTTTCTTTTCACTTTCTCCTTCTTTTATCCCCCCGACCCTACTAGTATCGTGAGCCGGCTGGTAGGTTCCCATGTATTTGTTCAGTGTTGCTGGTAGCACTTGGAATGCGCGAATTGCAGAAAAACAGCTGGCCGAAGGAGTGTAGAAAAATGTTTCCCAATGTTTTGTAAATTTTAAATTAGGCTTAGCAAAAATAGTTTCAATGTTATTATCCAAATAAAGCATAATAATCTAACACAAGATAATGGAAAAAATGTACCTTGAGAGCTACAAAATCATATGGATGAAAGCCAGTACAGGCCCCATGGATTTGGAACATCGTTCGAGCTGTTTTCTCCCAGAATCCAAGCAGTGTCCTCTGCAGAAAAAGAAAAGGTGGCACTGCCGTTCTTGTTCGAATCCAGGACGTTTTTCGGAGCTATGTTTCCTTCCCAGTGTGGTAGATAAAACGTAGCTGAATAAGAAGAAGCAGGAACTAAAACCAGTTTCCAAGTTTGGGGAACTGGAAAGCACTGTAAATAGGAATTCTCATAAGAATTGGCATGAGCGTCTGCATGTCTGTGCGCCTGTCTGTACACAGCACTGGGATGCACACTGGAGCCAGCTGGAGGGAAACTGCAGCCAAGAGGACAAAACTGCAGGATTAGAACACCTTCCAAAAGGGAAATGGTAAAAGCACAAAAATACCATATTTGTTTTAGGGGTATTTCTGTAAATCTTTATGTTGGTAAGCATATACAAACCTCATGTAGTTGGAGAAAAATAATATGAACCACTAAATTCGGTCTTTCATTTAAGGTTCAAGAAAGACTTGCCCGGGGGCAAGTGGCTGAGTGGTCAGGTTCATATGCTCCGCTGGGGCAGCCTGGGGTTTCGCTGGTTTGGATCCTGGGCGCGGACATGGCAGCGCTCATCAAGCCACGCTGAGGCAGGGTCCCACATGATACAACTGGAAGGACCCACAACTAAAAATACACAACTATGTACTGGGGGGCTTTGGGGAGAAAAAGGAAAAGTAAAATCTATTAAAAAAAAAAAAGAAGAAAAAGAAAGACTTGCCCAAAAAATGTGTTCTCAGGCTAACTCGAGTAATGGGACATTTCCTTGCTGCTGGAAGGTTCCTATTCACAGCAAGGGGACGAGTGCAGAGAACAAGGGGGACTGAACTAACAGCTCCCGGGGCTCAGGAAGGATGCCACAGAGACTGTCACGTACTCCTATTTTCAGGGGCGTGCGTTCTGGATTCCCGAATTCCACAGCACTGCACTAAATGAGGTGGATTCCCTGAAAGCAGCAGGGAACGTCCATTCCCGTTAGTTTGCTATTCTTTTCTTACTAAAGACAGTGTATTTTCCTATTTTGCCAAATACAAATACCTGTTAAAATCAGTAACTGCCAGTTATTCATTCTAACGCGTTCATTGCATGCTACCATGTGTGATTTGGGGTCATCTAAGCACAAGTGAGACTTCTGAGGTTACAGTGGTGTAGGATGGCAACGTGGCAGAGTGAAAACAACATGTGACCTAGAACTTAGGTTTTTAAGCCAAACATTGCCATTTACCTTAATTCTCATAGGTTTCACTTTCCTCATTCATAAAACAACAGAAAACTTTTAAACTTTCTGGGCTACAGCATGTTTGATTCAAATGAAATTGGAGGCAGAAGTTCAAAGTGGGGTAGCTCTGGGTGAGCCAGGTCCAACCGGCCTTAAATCCTGCCTCCTCAACAGCCCCCTCCTCACCCAGATGCTCCCTAAGTGCCCCCCTCTCTCTCCTAGGACCCCAAGGAGAGTAACATGAAGCTACAGGAGTAGGCAATCCCTACGGTCTTTTTCACTCTAGAATTCTATGACTCTCTGGCCTCCATAACCTCAATAAGTCAATTTTAGCAAAGTCAAAGGAATCCGATCAACTATGCAATTTCTTACACCTTTTAGACAACTTTTAAAAAGGAATCTCACCACTCATCTTTACTGCAAGGACATGCTGACCATGGGGGTGGGTACCTGGTAGGTCGTGAGCGCATGAGACAACATGTTGCAGCGACTCGCTCCAAGTAAATCCACTTTCTGACAAACATCCATCTTTAACTTTTCGAAAGAAGTTTTGCTATTTCTCACTTGGATCTGTACCTGCAACCATAAAAATGTTAATGATTATTACTGATAACACAGATATAAACATATTACACAGGTTCATGATACATATTCTCAGACACATGAAATTGTAGTAAAGGACATGAACCCTCTTTCCCTGCATTATTATTTCATGATTAATGGTAAAGATTTTGGCTATTTTCAGTAATTGTAGGCGATTCTTTCTAGTAGATATCTTTATGCTAAGAAAGTTATGTGATGATAGATGGAAGTACATAGTTACGAAGAAAAAACCACAGATTCCAAATAATAAAAAAATCTAAAACTACTGATGGATAATATTTTATCTATGAGTAGAAGAATAAACAAAAAGGGGAGATAGTTAAAGTGTTGAGAAGCACTAAGAATAGCTCTGAATCGTGGAGATATATATAAACACAGGTGTGTTATATTTCTTATACATAAGGTGAGTTATATGTCACCAAGCCATGTGAATACTCAACTTTTAAATATACTAATTCATTTATTCAATGAGTACTTATAACGTATCTACTATGTGCCAGGCACTGTTCTAGGCACTGGGATATTGTGGTGAACAGAACGATGTTCTTCCCCATCTCCCCTGAGTGGGGGGGGGGGGGGGGACAGGAGTGGGGAGGCAGCAGGAAAAAGAAGTAAACAAATACATAAGATAATCTCACGTTGCAACGAGAACGTGTAAATGAACAGAAATGGGTGACTGTCTTTATAAGATGATCAGGGACGCCCGGGGTGAGCTCAGGCATGACATTTGAACTGGGACAGAAAGACGATGGGTGGGCCATGCTAAGACCCTGAGGGGAGCATTCCAGGCCCTGGGAAAAGCAAGGACAAAAGTCCTGGGCGTAGGAGGTATGCGGAGAGCTCATCACGCTTGCAGAAGAGGCAGGGCCAGGGCAGAGCGCACTCCTCCCTGGATCATGGACAGTAAGTGCGAGATGCGGCTGCCGAGGGGCCGGGGTCAGACCCTGCAGGGCTATTGGGTCAGATAAGAGGTTTGGATTGTATTCTTTTTTTAAAAAGCTGAGGTAATATTCACATAACATACACCAAACCATTTTAAACTGTACAATTCAGTGATGTCAGTGCATTCACAGTGTTGTGCAACCACGCCCTTAGATCATCTTCTAATTGTCAAGGACTCTAAAGGGGACGGAACAATAGGTCGCTGTGGCCTGAGGCCATGTGTCCACCTCGTTCCCAGGTCTATCGGGAGTAATCAGTGAGGCAAGCCACTTACAACAGCTGGTACAGAGTAAAGGCTCCATCAACATTAAATACGACTTTTATGACAGGTACTCTAAATAGGAAATGAATGAGTGACGGAATTTCATTATTCATATACGGTAAATTTAGGGGATGTTATTTATAATAAGAAGTTTATTTAGCAAAAACGTATGTCCATACATAGACAGTTGCTTTAAAAGTTTGTGGTCAAACTATGTATTGTGGCAGAATGAAAAACTTGATAACCTTCATTTTTTCTTATAAATAATGATGATTTTACATGAATTTTTACTTAAATTATATGTTTTCCTCACTAGGAATCTATTTCCCTCCTGTAAACAAATCACAAAAGTCCAGGGAAGCAACATTTAAAGAGTAGTTAAACCTATTATGAGAGGGAAAAAAAATAATAGAAAAGGTTGATGGGGTGGGGTGAGGACACCACTCAAAGAGTGAAAAATAAAGTGGGGGCCAGCCCCTCGGCCTGATGGTTGATTCAGCATGCTCCACTTCAGCAGCCCAGGGTTGGTTCCCGGGTGTGGACCTACACCACTCGTCACTGGCCATGCTGTGGCGGCATCCCACATACAAAACAGAGGAAGACTGGCACAGATGTTATCTCAGGGCGAATCTTTCTCAAGCAAAAAGAGGAAGATTGGCAATGCACATTAGCTCAGGGTGAATCTTCCTCAGAAAAAAAAAAAAAAGTGTGTATGGGCCAGCCCCAGTGGCCCAGTGGTTAAGTTCAGCGCACTCTGCTTTGGTGGCCCAGGTTTGGTTCCCAAGCACAGACCTACACCACTGGTCAGTGGCCATGCTGGTGGCAGCTCACATATGAAAAGAAGAAGATTGGCAACAGATGTTAGCTCAGGACAAATCTTCCTTGGCAAAAAAAAAGTGTGAGGGCCTTTTGTAGTTCAACCAAAGATTTCCAAGTAACCAAGAATTTATAAAAGAACATGTTTTTCAAAAACAGTGTGACATTTTATGATCTTGATTAAACTGTTTTGTAGAAGTTTAATAGGTTATGTATCAAGAAAAGGAAAAGAATACATTTTCATACTTTTCTGAACTTTTCCAGCTGTTTTAAGGTGTCTGGGTCCAGTTCTTGGGATACATCTTTCATCCACAGCAGAGCCCCCCTGTATTCTGTGCGTGCCTGTTCCATCCGATGAATTGTCATCAAGGTATCAGATACCGCCCTTTGACTGAACGTTGCTACTTCTTGCTTAAGACGAGACAGGGGAGTACACAGGGCCAATCTAATGCAAGAATCAGAGGGAGGTACATCCCATAAGCAAAACGAAACAAAAACATAGGTTTAAAACAATGACAAACCATATTTTCTATCAAGATGAGTCTATAAATAGGAAATTATTAAGATGCCTAAGGAGCTTTAGAAAGCAAGTCAGCATCATACAGCCAACTTTGAATTGTTAATAAAGATATGTCTATATCTCTCCCTTTCTTATTTTGGGAGATAGATCATTTTTGCAACATTTTGGATGTTAACCCATGCATAAATAACCTGCCAAGTAAATCTGCCATTTGGAAAAGAGTTCCATGGGTAAAAGAGGTTCTCTATTCATAAAGCAGAGTCCTATAAATAGAAATCCCTTCATTTGACAAATTTAGGAGAAACCTGGCTATAGAAAAGCAGATAAAATACTAGAAGAACTAATGAGAATTGTGTTCTTAGCAGCTGAGGATGAGGACGAAAAAACAAGGACTTAAGAAACACAAGTCAAACCCTGCTCCTCTGGTCTGCTTTTGACTTAGTGCACTGGAGGGCCTTGCATTGTCTCTCTGTCACTCCCTTGAAAAAGGACTTCCGCACTGACGTGCTGCATAAGAACAAAGCCATTTTGGGGGCCAGCCCCGTGGCACAGCCATTAAGTGCTCACGTTCCTCTTTGGCGGCCCCAGGGTTCGCTGGTTTGGATCCCGGGTGCAGATATGGCACCGCTTGGCAAGGCATGCTGTGGTAGGCGTCCCACATAGAAAGTAGAGGAAGATGGGCACAGATGTTAGCTCAGGGCCAGTCTTCCTCAGCGAAAAGAGGAGGATTGGCAGCAGATGTTAGCTCAGGGCAATTCTTCCTCAAAAGAAAAAAAAAAGAATTAAGCTACTTAAGTCTTACATCGTCCTTATGGGGCTGATAGGGCCTGCTTTTATCTTTCTTCTGAAAAATGCAAAGATTTTTGGCTGTATTTAGTAACTGCAGGAGATTCTTTGCAACAGGTATCTTTATGCTAAAAAATTATAAAATGATGAATACAAAGTATATAATTAAGAAGAAAAAGTTCCCTCTGCTTAAAAAGAAAAAATGTTCCAATGTACTCATAGATAGTATAGTATCAAAAAAAGTGAAAGCAAAAAATAAAACTATACATATTTAAATTTTAGCCATTCTGTGCCTCCGTTACATTAGACCACTTAAGAAATTTAAATACAGGCCTAAAGTCTATTTCTAGGAATTAAGCAACTAAGAATGTCAATTTTTAAGTAATTATTTTAAATACAAAATAAATAAGAATTAGGCCTCAAATCAATTATATACTGCAATATATTTCTCTTTTAACCTTCTACTGGAATGATCAGTAACCTTTACAAATACGCAAATTTAGGTACATACGTCAAAACTGTCATATTGACTACAGATTTAAGGATGATGCAAAATCATGGTAAACCTTTGCTGGGCTGAAGAACAGAGTGCCTTGCCAGTGGCATCCATCATTTTGCCAGCTTGCGTTGTATCCCGTTCTGCTTGAAACTTTAAAAAGAGCCCTAGTTCGTTTTCTTCCTCTGATATAACTAGGAAAAAAATTACAGTACAGTTAACTGTTTCATCATTTGTTTAAAATACACACAAGTAAAATTCTCACAGCAATAATTCTCTATACTTAAAATTACTTGCCGGGGAGGGGGGGGGAAGAAGAAGAAAGACTTCTTTTAGAAATGTAAATTCTTGGGCTTTGGGTTTTGACACAGCAAATCCATGGAACTCACTTTGGGAAAAATTGATCTTCAGTGAAAAAAAAAAATCCAAAACAACAAAATAAAACAAACCCACAAATGATGCATTTTCAAATGTGCAGAGACGCATTTTAGGACCATTGCCTTTTGTAAAATATTCGTTTCCTATTTAAATGTAACTTACTCTCGACTCCCATCCTGGCTTCAGTTTCCTATGCTCAATATCTCAGACTCACAGTTGGCTACAATTTTGCTCCTGAAACCCTAAAAGTTGTCATGTAAATGCTACTCAAAGTGTGGCCCACTGACACACGCCAGTCCAGAACCATTTGTTACCAGCCTGTGACAAGTACCAAAACTAAGAAACTGTTCAGAAACTTTCACCACGTTGACTATTTTAGATCTGTGGAGTCTAATTACAAAAAAAAGTGCGCTTATATTTTGCATATCTTCTTTAACTTTTCTAAAAATTCATTTTTACTGTATTTTACAAAAGTGTCAGTTTACAAGAGATTGAAAGTAAAACACGAAACAAAAAAGTGGAACTTCACCACAGTTTTAGAAGCACGGCTGTAGCATAAGATGACCATCACCACAATAAGACCAACGGAGGGAACCCACAAAGTGTTCAAACTCTAAGGTTAAAGTGAAAAAAACGACAAATGCCATGCCATTTCACCCTAGTTTGCTGATGGAAAAACTGAAGTTACAAACTGAAAGAGAGGCCCTGGGTGCCTCTGGGGCAGCAACAGAACTCAGGCCTCTGACTTGCTCTCTCCCCACTCCCCCTGCTCCTCCCTGTTGAGGCTGCAAGGGGGCCCATAGGAGAGCGCGATGGTGTCAAGGAGGAGGGTGTCTGCACATCCCGGAGTATTATCTTTAATAAAACCATGTGCTCTTTTATGAACAATTAACCTGATCCAGAGAGGACTGGATTTGGGGATTGTTGTTAATTTAATATTCTGATTACTTGAGAGACGTACAGATTACACATTTCCTTTGAGTCAGGACTTCATAAAATATACCTCAAAGAAAACTACTAGAAAGAACATTAATTTGTATACGACACTCTCTGAGAACTTGGATTACTTCATTATCAAGTTTTAACTGAACAGGAATCATCACTGAGCCTCACCCTTATCAGTGCAGAAAGGGTAGGAGATGAAGCTGAATTTGTGCTGATTCTGTGTTGAAACCCACTGCCAAAAACTGGAGCCGCTCCCACTCCTCTGTGTCCTTACCCAGTCAAGAGTTCCCATAGGGTTTACAGTGCTGGACTCGTCTCCTGTAGCTGTCTGATGTTAGTCTCAACAGAAGATGCATTGCTAGAATAGTCTTCAAGAAGTCACATATTTGTAACAATCCAGAAGATAAAGTACGCAATGAAATCTTTACACGCACATCTCTCCCTTATCCTGAAATGCTCCACCGGTGGGCTAAAAGAGCTAGGGATTTTTCAGGACAAAATGCAAGACATACAAACCTGCCAGTGTTTCTTCACATTTCTAGCACAGGACTCCCTTGGTCCAATGACTGTGATGGCTTTTTACTGCCTGGTGAAATATTTAAGGTCCTTAGAAATCTGACCTCAACCTTCCTTTGTTTCCTGACTGCAGATATCCAACTTCTATAAACCCTTTAAGTTTTACCTCAACTCTCAACTATGGAGTGCCTTTACCAATGACTCTAATCCACAGTTATTTTTCACTCCGAGAGAATTCAGAGTTCTACCTGTATCACTCTTCTGAACTAAATACATACTCTTCTGTATCTCTTATTTTGTTGCAAAAAGTTGTTTCTCCAGCTATTTCCTTGGGAAAAGCACATAGTGTTAAATATGGCAGGCACTCAAAAAATTATCATGCTCTACTGGATTTCTTGCTTTATTGGGACAATATATGAGCTTTGATTATAAAGTTTTGAGATTAATTTACATAGCTACACAAGAAAATCATTCATTGAGCAAGTAAAGATTATATACTAGACATTGTTTCTAGGCTTTGAGGATGCAGAAATAAAACAGAAAATTCCTGTCCTTAAGGAGAGCATATTCTAGTGGTGGTAAGAAAAACAATAGATAAAATATATAGAATGTTGAATATTGTTATGTGCTACTGTTAAGTAGATAGAGAGTTATGAGAAAGAGGGATGTTTCATTTTAGATATAGGGGTCAGGGAAGGTCTCACTCAAAGATGACATTTGACCAGATACCTAAAGGCAGTTAGGGAACATACTATGCAGATATGCCTACTGTGATGGAGATCAATATGGCTGAAGAGGAGAGAGTTTTAGCAGAGGAGATGAGAGGTAACCAGGATCAGAGAGGTGGCCACATCCAGGAAACCATTGTAGTTAAAGGAGAAGAGATCCAAAGATTGACTTCCAAACTGAAGAGGTCAAGAAGAGAGGAGAATCCAGCAAAGGCAGGATAATGAGAAGAAATGACCAGTAGGAGGAAATCCAGGGAAGTGTGGTGCCTGGAAGCCAAGTAAAGAGAGTGTATCAAGGATGAGACAATAATCAACTATGCTAAATAATGTGATAAGTCAAATAAGACAAGGACTGAGAATTGATCATTGGACTTAGCTCTTTGTGACTATGACAAGAACAAATTTGGTGGAGTGGTGGGGAAGAAAACTTGACTGGAGTACAAGAGAAAGTAGAAGGAAAGGAATGGAGACTGTGCATACAGACAATCACAGTTGGCCCTATCCACGAGTCAACTTTAATCCACAGCTGGTTGAACCCATGGATGCGGAACCTGTGGATACAAAAGGCAGACTGTAGGAATTTGAGTACCCGTGGGTTTTCTTATCTGTGGGAGGTCCCGGAACAAATCCCTGCGGATACCCAGGGATGAGTGCATGTCAAAATTTTCTGTGAAAGGAGCAGAGGAAGGGGATGATAATTGCAAGGGCAAGAGGAGGTCAAGAGAGAGAGTTTTTAAGTGATGGAGGCAAATCCACCTAAGACACTGGGCAGGAAAAGTGAACTCAGCAAAATGAATCTGCTTCAAGATTTGATGATTTTAGGACTCTGGGGGCTTTGAGACTAGGTCACTGTTAAATGTTCACATTTTGTCATAAGAAACTATTCACAAAAAAGTTCAAAAACTAATATTTTTACATTAAAGCTCTCATTTTCAAAAACGCAAATGAATATTTATTTTAAATGGAAATCATCAGATAGACATCTAGGATTTCATACCATTGAGTCTTAGCTGATATTTCTCAACTATCTTCAGAAGTTCAGTGCATGTCTCTTGAATGGAGTGAAAAACCTTTGAAATATAAATTTTGTTAGGACAATTTAAAGAACTGTAAACAAATAAAAGTATCTGTTATAAGCACTTCAAAAGCAGAACATTTTCTTATGACGATTGTGTCTCTTTTCCTTGACTGTGATGTACCTCAGTTTTGGTTTTATTTCTGATGTAGAAAGCACATATTGATTTCCCCTATGAGGGCTGGAAAAAATTGTGGTAAATACATGGGAGCTAATAAAAATTTATACCTGTGGAGTTTGTCCTCCCTTCAGCTCCAAACTATCTAAACAGCAAAAAGACAAACCCAACATAAACTGCATCAAACATTGTCAACCATAGATGACAAGAGTACAGATAACCCTAGAAAGTGCTGCCTCTGAGTCTGGTTTTGCTCCAACATTGGTCTAAGCAAAACAGGCCAGTGAATTTACCATAAACGTTAAATAATGTATTACAACATCAAAAAGAAATTACTTTTGGGATTATTTTTGTTTAGAATTTCCCATGAATATCAATCCCCTCATTACTACTGTTGCTAATAGGTAACAGAAAAACATAATATGCAGTAGACTCCATTTCAAAGTGAGTGCATGAAAATTTGAGACTAGGACACATTATACGCATGAGGTAACTCTTCTCCCTACAAATTTAGGTTTTCGCAGAGAAACAAGCCGGCATCGGTTTTGGGGTGCAGCCTTTTTCTCACAAAGTCCTACGCTGAAGAACTGTTCTGAGACTTTAGTTCAAAAAGACCTTGGCCCTGTGGTGTAATATCAGGCCCTAACCCTCTGATTACCAAATAAATTTCCAGTATCACCATTAAGCCTGAGTACTCTGTCTGAAGCAGTTTTGCGATTATTTTCATGTTTGATCAGACCTAAGGAAGAGTGATAACAGGTGCTAAAATCTAAATGGAGGGGCAACCATTAATTTTCTATATATTTTAGGTATGTTTGAGTTGGATTTGGTATATGGATTTGGCAATTTAAAAGCCGTTTTAAATCCATATGGAAGAAGACTAGAAAAGAATGCAAAAACTATTGTTCTACTAAGATGAAGTGATTACGGTTGATTTTTTCCCCATGGGTCCTTGAAAGATTTATATACTATTGTTTTTTAATTTTACAATGAAAATACCTTTTTAAGTGAGGTATAATTTGACAAATAAAATTGTAATATATTTAAAGTGTAAAAGGTGATGATTTGATATAAGTATACATACAATAAAAATATTTTTCTTTCTTTTTTTTTCTCTTTTGCTGAGGAAGATTCACCCAGAGCTAACATGTATTGTCAATCTTCCTCTTTTTGTGTGTGAGCTGCTGCCTCAGCACAGCCACCGACAGACGAGCGGAGGGTCTGTGCCCAGGAACAGAACCTGGCCACCAAAGCAAGAGCGTGCTAAACTTAACCACTAGGCCACTAGGGCTGGCCTCATTCTTAAAAAAATAGTACAAATGTGAGAGATAGTTCTTGGTTAATTCCAAATATTTGTCTAATGGACAACAATGACACTGAATATAAACTATGTCACCCATAGATTACCTAACGATGTAAAACAATACAAAAAAATCTCTTTTGTGGGAATATATGCAGAAACAATGAAGAGTTCTCTTAGCATTGAAACATATATTACTTATAATAAAGTCCCTTCATTTTTTCCATATTTGTCATTGAATCCAAAGAGGAATGCTTTTCAACACAATAGTAAAAGCTTGTTAATTTGTTATCTATCTCCATATTTGTCATGGCAATGATGTAAGTTTACGTTTTGTACAATGAAAATACTCAGTAGAGTAGGATCTATCTACTTATACCTACATTTTTAAGAATCCCAACAAATGATTATATTCCAAGCACAACAGAGCCCCTGCCTGGAAATATGTGTAAAAACTATCTTAAATTAGTACATGTATGTGGAGTTAGTAAATCTGCATTTAAAATTCCAGACCTCTTCACTAACATACATAAGATCTTTCCTCTAATTAGCTTAGTTACTTGAAAGTGGAAAAAACTTATAGGTTTAAAGTTGTTTCATGGTAATTATTCCTTTTATTTAAAAAGAAAAACGGAGCCAAAAATGCACGATGAAATACTTCAATCGCTCTACCCCTTAATAACAGAAACAAAAACTCTGACTTATAAATCCTCACTATTTGATTTCAGTTAATCTATTTCAGTGAGGTGTAAGACTTCACACAAAACTAGTACAAAATATGATGACGATATATACTAAGTATATGGTCTCAATTAGGGATATAATTAATTCATTAACATCTAGCTTAAAAACTGTAATACTTGTGCCAGAGAAATTACTTAATTCATGATTTACTTAATTTATAAATACAGTTCTGCCAATGCTCAATTTGTGAGAACTGTGACCTCCTATGCAGAAGATCTGATTGACAGATACAATTAAACCTTCTCTTTCCACATTTGCATTTATCCTGAAAAGTTCTTCGGTGTGGAAGCGTGTCGTAGTCCCCCCTGAGTCCCAGATAATGACCAGTTATGTGCAATACACAGAACCCTCAAATTTACCTCGAGTTTGGCATCCAGTTCGGCATCAGATGCCACCACGTGCTCATCCTCCTTTTTTCCTGTTGCTTTGATAAAGACTTGTTTCGTTTTCCAGTATTTCTTTTGCATTCTGTTGACAACTGACTGGTTATCTTCTGGTCTGGGTTGCCCAAAGGAAGCCATGGAGGGACTACAAGGAACGGACTAAAATTAAATTTCTTTAAAAAATCTTTCCAATAGTAAGTATCTGTTTAGCCAATATCTAATCTAATTGAAAAACTGAAAAAAGATACTAAATAGAATATTAATGTTAACAGTTAAACATGCTAATATTTCTCTGTGTGGTCTAAATTTATATTATAATTACAACTTGCACAAGTAAAAGGCAAAAAGATTCATGGCACTTATACTGATTTCAGTTAAAGTGACACAGGTGATAAAACTGTTATGATTTTGCAATAATGGCTGGAAATAACTCTACTTTGTTTAACAAATCTCTACTTGTAGTCATTTATCCATTTCTAACTTTTGCTTTTGTAATAATACTGCAAAGTGAACTTGTGCACACATCTTTGCATACTGCTGTCATTTCCTTGGGAAAACGTCCTATAGTTCTAACTGCTATGTCAGCATATTTAATAAATATTTTCAGATATGCAAAGATTCGGATACATACTCTTCTTTAAAAATCACTCAAAGAAATACTTTATATCCAATAAATAAACAAAGACCTTAGGTATAGGGGAGATATGTTATAAAAGAAATAGAGAAGGAAATTGTAACCTGTAAACTTAAAAATTTATGTCTAAGTAATTGTTCTTAACATAGTTAACATGGCTATATAAGGAAACGCAAACGTGAAAAGTATCCCTTAAGGAGATGTAAAAAAAAGAAATAATAATAGTTTAAAAGCCCGAATTATTGCAATAAATGGTGGGAGGTAGGAGCAAAGGGAGGGACTGAAGTCTGTGGCTCCTGCCTCACTTCCAGGGGAGTCAGCAGACACTGCTGCATTCTCAATGTTTGTAAAGAAACAGGTGCACACTTTCATTTTATTTTGAAGTAATTACTAATTAAACAAAAATAGGACATCTAATTTCTAAATTACTAGGGGCAAAACAAGAGCAGGAAGAACTAGCAAAGCCACAGGCGGGCAGGAGCTCAGGAGTGCGGCAGCATGACAAACGGCGTGAACGAAGGGGACAGAGTGAAAATGACGAGCTACTGAGTGTGATAAATGCCAACTTCCTCCTCACTGCAAACCACCCCAAGTCATAAACCACAAAAACCATACCAACTCTATGTTAGTTGGGATCCACCTAAAACAAAATGACACAGAAGGAATTATGGGTTAGGATATACCAGGTAAATATAGACAAAATGAAAGCAAGGATAGCCTGTTAATCTCAGACAAAGTAGGTTTAAATCAAAACCATTAAATAGAACAAAGATAACACGTAAAGTCCACGGGCGGTCACTCTTCCAGATATCCTCTGGACATCCCCCTCTGGACATCCCCTGCTGGACATCCTCCTCGATTCCCGGGCAGCATAGATCAGTCACCATGTAACTGCAGAACCTCTCATATGCTATGCTGGATAACTTGGCTTAATTTGGGACAGAAAATAGAGAGGGAATTCAATCTTGGGACAAAGGGGGACAGGATTTGATATAAGCATTATACTGTTGACAAATAAAAAGTCAGGGGGGAAAACTGGCACTTTATGTTTCCCCTCCAATTTCTCTCTGCTTTGGTTGCTCTTCACTGCTTCAATGATTTTTTTCCCCTCAGACTGTTATCAACATGAGGGTCATCCAATTGTAGGACAACCTGCTGACCTCTTCTACTAAGTTGACTGCAGGCCCAGGCTCAGTTAAGAGAACAAAATTCTAGGGAGTATCAGAAGATAACATCTCCTCCCCACTTTGACTCTCATGCTGATGTAGCTCAGACAGTGTACTCCTGGCCTCTGTCTACTCCTCCTACCTCCTTCATGGGAGAGAAAGAGCAGCTTATCTGATTGGATGTGAGAGCAGTAAACTTGGTCCTCCCTTCCCTCTCTAGAAGCCTACAGAAAGCACACATGATCTGGCAAGGGGAGGACAGCGGCTGGCGGTAAATCTCAGGAGGGGGCATTTGCACATTTGTGGTTTTCTAACTGAGGGCGCTGCTGAAGCTGCCTGCCAGTGGGGGTGGGTTGAACAGAAGCCAAGTCTTACTGGCTTGAGATATCAGATGACAGACTTCCAGGTTGGAGAACTATCAGAAAGTTAGGAAGGATAATGTGTAAGAGAGGGAGCCAAAGAAGAGGTGATCCCCAAAATCAGTATACCAAGTCCTCCCAAGACCCGTGCTGATCACTAAACTAACCATTAGGTGAGGGAGGGGACCCCAGGGGTCCTGGCAGAAAATCATCAGCTGGAAACTGAAGTAACTAACTAAGGATTTCAGCTGCTACCACTACAGAGGAGACAGAGTCTGGAGTTTGAGTTCAGCCAAGATAACTGCCTTCTAGAATAAAAATTATTCTTTTCAGAGAAGCAGAACAGCATCCCAGAGCCTCTAAAATCCATCGTTTAAAATGCCAAGTATCCAATCAAAAAACACTAGACACGCAAAGACAAAGGAAAACGTGACCCATACTCCGTAAAAAAAAAGCAGCCAATAAAAACAGATTCCCAAGATTTCCCAGATAATGCAATTATGAGACAAGCACTTTAAAGCAGCTGCTATGAACATGTACCAAGACAAAGTAGGGTCTGTACACAATAGGTGAACAGAAAGAAAATGTTGAAAGAAAACAAGGGAAAGTCTCCAGTTGCAAAGTTCAATAACTGCAATTAAACCCTGACTGGATGGGCTTAAGAACAAACAGAAGATGGGAGACATAAGAAGTGAAGGTGAAGATAAATCAATAAAAATCACCTAATCTGAAGAACCGAGAGGGAAAAAGACCCAGAAGGACAGAAGAGGTAGAATGGGACAGAAAAATATTTGAATAAAACATCCCAAATTTTATAAATGACTTTAACTTATAGATCGATAAGTACAAGTAAAATCACAAACAGGCACATCATAGACACACTGCTTAAATCCAAAGATAAACAGAAAATCTATCTTGAAAGCAGAGAAAAAGGGCATATGACATACACGGGAACAAAAGTACAAATGACAGGTAAGATCTCAACAAAAACAACAAAAACCAGACTACAATGGAAGGACATATTTAAGGTGTTGAACAAAAGAAAAAAGAAAGATCAACCCATAATTCTGTATCTATCAAAACTGTCCTTTAAAAATGAAATCAAAATAAAGACATTTTCAGCTAAAGAACTGAGAGAATTCACAGCCAGGGGACTTTTAGAAACGCTGACAAGTTCTTCAGGCTGAAGGGAAATTAAAACAGTAATTTGGATCTAGAGGAAAGAATGAAGATGATCGAAATTGGTAAATGTCAGGGTAAATACAAGATTATTTTTTATTTCTTAATTTCTTTAAAAGGTATAGTTTAACATATGCAGGCAACAATAAAATGATAGCTCAGTTATCAATATTCTGCCATTTTTGTATGATTTGTACCTTCGCCTGTTCCCAACCACCTCACTCCATCATCGTCATCATCATCATCAGGTTCTTTTTGGTAAAATGTACCTACGTTGAAGCATACACCGTTTAGCTGTATGCTTTTGCAAATGGATATTATGGTATAGGGCATCTCCAGCTCCCAAGAAAGTTCCCTGTATTTCTTTCCAGACAATGCCTAGCCTACCAGAAGTAATAACTGTTTTGATTTTTTTCACCTTAGTTTTTCCTTCTCTAGTTAGTTCTTTTTTATTGCTCAATAGTAATCCACTGTATGAATGTAACAGTATGTTTTCATTTTTGACTATAGTAAATAAAGCTACTATGAAGATGCCTATGCAAGTCTTTTCATGGACACATTTTCATTTCTCTTGGATAAAGATCTAGAAATGGATTTTCTCTGTCACAGGATTGGTGCGTCCTTAACAAGAAATTGCCATTTTTACATTCCCATTAGCAGTGTATGACAGTTCTAATTGCTCCATATCCTCACTAACATTTCACTTTGACAGTCTTTTTAGTTTCATCCATTCTAGAGACTGTGTAGTGGTATTTCCTCATGGCTTTAATGTGTATTTTTCTGATGACTGATGATGATGAGCACTTCTTCATGTACTCATTGGTCATTTTTATATGTTCCATTGTTTAGTGTTTGTAAGTCTTTTGCCCATTTTTAAATTGGGTTGTTTGTCTTTTTTACTATTGAGTTGTAGAGTTCTGGGGTTTAGATTGGATGGCACTGAATCTAAATATTAAGTTGTGCAGGACTGGCATCTTAATATTGAGTCTTTCAATCCACGAACACAGCATGTATCTCCATTTATTTAGGTATTCTTTCATTTCTCTCAGCAGTGTTCTGGAGTTTTTAATATAGAGGTATTGCACATCTTTTGTTTAATTCATTCCTAAGTATTTTATGTTTATTGATGCTACTATAAATAGCACACCTCCCAGTCTCACCAAAAGCCTTCACATCTGTATATTTTACTACACCAAATTCCACGCTTTTGTTTTATTTCTCAATGTTCTCACCATTACATGAGATATTTGGGTCTCTGAGGGGACCCAATAAATGGCATCACTTTTAGAAAACAAATAATATAAACTGTAGCAGCTGAAAGCCAAAATACCATTTTTTGTTACTAACAATGGCAAAATTTGTGGATATAGTTTAGTGTCAGAGCTAAATGGTCCTCCTAACTGAGCATTAGGACTAAACAAATTTTTCAACTGGTCAGAAGTAATTGGATCATGGCAAGTTTCCTCAGATGGGAAGTGGAAGAAGAAAGCTCACCATTATTTTTTGTTTTTGAATTCACACATTCTTTACTTGCAGCCCGCAAATGAATCACATAATTATCTTTCCTTTTATATGAACATTTCAATTGAGAACAAAACACACAGTGGGTGCAGGCAAAAATTCTGGATGTAACTTTTTTGCAAAACATGATATTTCCAGCCTATATTATGGCATCTGTGTTCACCAACACAAATCATAACTTGGCAGAATGTACTTGAACTCAAGTGCATTCACATAAGCAGATGAAGCTACAAGCATGAACAGGATGCTTTAAAAGCAGGATGTTTGGTGAATGGATGTGTTCAGTGTAATGTTGACATCTACATCCACTTCCACAGTGTCTTATACTGACATTTTAGGGCCCCCAATACAGTGATATCTGAAATAATGTTGATCTAATCAGGGAGTTGAAGGAACATTGCATGGGAAACACTTTCAATTTCTACCAACCTGCAGAAACTGAACTCCCAGAGGCCAGGGCCTACTTCTATACTGACAGCTCAGCACATCCGTCTCAGTCCCACTCACCATTCTGTCTTCTATTTTGTTTCTGGTTCATGTTTATCTTATTATCTAGCCAAGGTATAACATTTTGGGGTTTGTTTTTTTATTTGTGACTACTACGAATTTGGAGCAAACCTTACCATATCATCTTAACTAGAAATCTTTTACTTCTAGTAAAAATTATTTTTTTTCACTTGAACACAGTCACTACATAGAACACTTTATTCATTTACGCACTAGACAATATTTGAATTTTTTAGCTATCTCCCAGATTTGGAGTACAAATCTTAAAACAGATCAATATTATCTTTAGAGGTAGTTTTGTTCTCACTTCTCTTATAACATCTCATTACTGTGACATCACTAAAAAGCAAGCAAATCAGACTGATGGTAATGTGCAAACTGAAGCACTGAAATCCCCTTGAGAAAAACAATCTGTGATTGATGTGATTAAGAAAATGCAGCAGACAAGTTTGCTGTTTAATATTAATATAGTGTTCCTGGTTATTGTGGCTCCCAAGCCATGAATTTTCTTACAAACACAATCAACGTTTCATCAAAGAATCAGTGTGTTAATGACTCAACTTTGGGGGGGAAACTGATAGGAAACACTGCAAAATGTCACCAAAGTTTTCTTTGCAGTGGGGTAACAGGTGACAGTTTCTGTGGTTTCCAAATTTACTACAATTAACATGTACAACTAGCTTTTATATAACTCATTATTGTGAAAAATACTTAACAAACTCAGTTATAATTTTTAGTTTTCTCTTTTATATTCTATTAACATTTATTATTTTACAGGCACAATTCAGTTCCAGACCACCACAATAAAGCAAATTTTGCAACAAAGCAAGTCACACGAATTTTTTGGTTTCCCAGTGCATATAAAAGTATGTTTACACGTTACTGTAGTCTATTAAGTGTGCAACAGCATTATGTCTAAAAAAAAGTGTATCTACTTTAATTAAAAATGCTTTGTTGCTGGGGGCCGGCCCCGTGGCCGAGTGGTTAAGTTCATGCACTCCACTTCGGCGGCCAAGGGTTTCACTGGTTTGGATCCTGGGCGCGGACATGGCACCGCTCATCAAGCCATGCTGAGGCAGCGTCCCCCATGCCACAACTAGAAGGACCCACAACTAAAATATATAACTATGTACTGGGGGATTTGGAGAGAAAGAGCAGAAAAAACAAAAAAGAAGATTGGCAACAGTTGTTAGCTCAGATGCCAATCTTTAAAAAAAAAAGCTTTATTGCTAAAAATCGCTAACCATCATTGTGCCTTCAGCGAGTCATAATCATTTTGCTGGTGGAGGGTCTTGCCTCGATGTTGGTGGCTGCTGACTGATTAGGGTGGTGTTTGCTGAAGGCTGCAGTGGCTGTGGCAATTTCTTAATATAAGACAACAGTGAGTTTGCCATATCAATTGACTCTTCCTTTCACAGACGATTTCTCTGTAGCCTGCGATGCTGTCTGACAGCTTTTTACCCACAGTAGAGCTTCTCTCAAAATTGGGAGTCAGTCCTCTCAAACCCTGCCGCTGCTTTTTCAACTAAGTTTATGCAACATTCTAAATCCTTTGCTGTCATTTCAACAATATTCACAGCATCTTCACCAGGAGTAGATTCCATCTCAAGAAACCACTTTCTTTGCTCACCCATAAGAAGCATGAGATTGCAGCAATTCAGTCACATCTTCAGCCTCCACTTCTAGTTCTTTCCACCACATCTGCACTTACTTCCTCCACTGAAGCCATGAACCCCTCAAAGTCATCCATGAGGGCTGGAATCAGCTTCTTCCAAACTCCTGTTAATGTTGAAATTGTGACCTCTTTCCATGAATTACAAATGCTCTTAATGGCATCTAGAATGGTGAATATTTTCCAGAAGATTTTAATTTACTTTGTCCAGATCCACCAGAGAAATCACTATTTATGGCAGCTATAGGCTTATGAAATGTACTTCCTAAATTATAAGAATTGAAGTTGAAATTACTCCTTGATCCATCCATGCAGAATGGATGCTGTGTTAGCAGGCAGGAAAACATTAGTCTCATTGTACAACTCCATCAGAGCTCCTGGGTGACTAGGTGCATTGTCAATGAGCAGTAATATTTTGAAAGGAATCTTTTTCTCTGAACAATAGGTCTCAACAGTGGGCTTAAACTATTCTGGAAACCATGCTGTAAACAGGTGTGCTGTCATCCAGGCTTTGTAGTTCCATTTGTAGAGCACAGGCAGAGTAGGTTTAGCATGACTCTTAAGGGCCCTAGGATTTTCAGAATGGTAAATGAGCAGTGGCTTCAGCTTAAAGTCACCAGCTGCATTAGCCCTTAATAAGAGAGTCAGCCTGTCCTTTGAAGCTTTGAAGCCAGGCACTGACTTCTCCTCTCTAGCTATGAAAGTCCTGTATGGCATCCTCTTCCAATATAAGGCTGTTTCATCTACACTGAAAATCTCTCGTTTAGTGTAGCCCCTTCATTGTTGATCTCAGCTAGATCTTCTGGATAATGTGCTGCAGCGTCTACGTCAGCACCTGCTGCGTCCTCTTGCACTTTTATGTTATGGACACAGCTTCTTTCCTTAAACCTCATGAACCAGCCTCTGCTGGCTTCAGACTCTTCTTCTGCAGCTTCCTCCCTTCTCTCAGCCTTCAGAGAATGGAGGAGAGTCAGGGCCTTGCTCTGGATTAGGCTTTGGCTTAAGGGAATGTTGTGGCTGGTTTGATCTTCTATCAACATCACTAAAACTTTGTCCATATCAGCAATAAGGCTGTTTACTTATCATTTGTGTGTTCACTGGAGTAGCACTTTTAACTTTCTTCAAGAAGTTTTGCTTTAGGGGCTGGCCTGGTGGCTCAGCAGTTAAGTTTGCATGTTCCACTTTGGTGGCCCGGGGTTTGCCACTTCAGATCCTGGGCACGGACCTACATACCACTTATCAAGCCATGCTGTGCCAGGTGTCCCACATATAAAATAGAGGAAGATGGGCACGGATGTTAGCTCAGGGCCAATCCTCCTCAGGAAAAAAAAAAAGAGGAGGATTGGCAGCAGATGTTAGCTTGGAGCTAATCTTCCTCAAAGAAAACTTTTGCTTTTCATTCACAACTTGGCTGACTGTTTGGCACAAGAGGCCTACCCTTCAGCCTATCTCAGCTTTCAACACGCCTTCCTCACTAAGCTTAATTATGTCTAGCTTTTGATTTAAAGTGAGAGACGTGTGACTCTGCCTTTCACTTGAACAGTTAGAGGCCACTGTAGCGTTATTTTGGCCTAATTTCAATATTGTTGTGTCTCAGGGAACAGGGAGGCCCGAGGGGAAGGAAAGAGATGGGGGAACAGCCAGTCAGTGGAGCAGTCAGAACACACACATTTATCACTTAAGTTCATTGTCTTCTATGGGTGCGTTTTGTGGTGCAAGAAAACAATTACAATAGTTACACCAAAGATCACTGACCACAGATCACCATAACAAATATAATGAAAAAGTTTGAAATATTGCGAGAATTACCAAAATATGACAGAGACAAGAAGTGAAAAAATGCTGTTAGCAAAATGGCACTGAAAGACTTGCTTGACTCAGGGTTGCCACAAACATTCAATTTGTAAAAAATGCAGTATCTGTGAAGCATGATAAAGCAAAGCGCAGTAACGAGGTGCGCCTGTACTTTATTTACTATTACTGCGCAACACTAGCACTCCCTTATTCAAAGGTTATTCATTCATGTATCATTAAATATATATTAAGTACTTACACTTCTATATAGCGATTTTACTTATCTGAAACCTACTAAAACAATGGTAGAGGATTAAACTGAAAAAAGTGATCTAGCAACTCATAAGTATAGAGAGAATAAATATAGCAACAAGAGCAGGTGAGAAACTTCAATAAATTTTGGAAGGCAACAGAAAAAGTAGTACCCTAAGCAACTAACAGGAATGCTAATGAGAAGTGAGTCAAGCACTCCGCAGAATGTCTGAAAGACTCAGCATCTGGAAGTAGAAGGAGAATTCACTGAAGTCTGTACACAGATGGCCGGACTCTGAAACCCCTCCTTAATCTGTGTCACTCAACGGGAGTTGAAGAAATTGAACTGGGAAAGCTCTGGACTGGGCACACCAACACAACAGAGGTCTTGGTCTCAAAACAAAATGACTCAGCGAAAGTCTATCGACTGAATCACTGAATGACAAGCTCTCTTCCTCTTCCTTGCTCACTATGGCAAAGCATTCTCTCTCTCTCACACACACACACACACACACACACACACACCTCTCCACTCTTCAGAAAAGACTGGAATATTCTTTTCTCTGGAAAAAATTAAAAGCTCCAGAAAAAAGGAATATGTCATTTGGACATTCTAAAAGGATGGATCTTTGCCTACTCACCCTAGAGTAAAACTCACAAGTGACAAGCTCACTCATACATACAAAGCTTCCAATTAACTTTGTTATAGTCTTACTCTTAAAAACAAATGCAGAGCCAAAGATTACCTCACACCTGAGGAAAGTCTTCTGACCTAAACCAACAAATAGGGAAAAGAAAGCAGCTGAGAGGAAACAAAGACAACACAGGGAGGAAAACCAAACCAAACATAACCCTCCAACAACATCCTCAGGGAGAAAGATGCTTCTTCCATGAAAGAAAGAACAGACTATCACTCAGAAAGAAATAACAAAAGAGTAAGAAAGAACCTTGGGGGAAAAAATAGGATACACAAAATTTTTAAAAATTTAATAGAAGGGTTGAAAAATACTTCAGAAAGTAGAAACATTAAAAAAGTAAGAAAATTAGAGACAGTCCAAGAAGTCCAATATTTGACTAAAGAGTACTCTAAAGATTGCCTAAGGGAGGAAATAATTGAAGACATTTTCCTATAACTGAAGGACACAGATTCTCCATACAAAAAGAGATGTATTCCAAAATGCATCATTGTGAACTTTCAGGAAACCAGGGATAAAAATGTCCTGAAAGTTTGAAGAGAGAAAAAGCAGATCACATACAAAGCACTGGGAGTCAGAAGAAGAGCAGATTGCTCAAAAGCAGCAGAGCAAGATGGAAGACCAAGTCCGGTCCAGAAGAGCAACGGAGGGCAGGCCCCCGATGACAGCTGCACAGAGCACGCAGCTCACACTCAAGCAGGAGGACGAAGGGCTCTGGAAAGGAGATTTCTAGGAAACATAACTGATAGGTTTGAACATGTTAGTCATAGCCATGTTGTAGAAACATTAGAGCAACTTGGGAAAAAGAAATCAATGGTAGTCAGAAAATTGGGTAAATAAAAAAACAAAACCATTATTAACTCCAATAAAAAATGAAGGGAAAGGATATTCAAAAAAGGAGGCATGGTTATAGGGCACTACTGACTAAGTTGTTTCAATACTTAATAGCCCCCAGTTGTGTAAACACTTACTTGATTCAATAAAAATCGTAACACAGCTATACTGGGGGAGAACAAGTGGGGACAGTGGTGGTGAAGGATAGCTAGTCCTCATCTACCACGTGGAAAGTAAGTAGATAATGCCTTCAACTAATAAATCAAAAAGCAGCATATAAACATGTGATTTAGAAGTACGGCGGGAAATCCCAGAGGAAACAGAAGGGTTGAAGGTAGGTGCTACTGGAGATTGGAACTGGGGCAGGAATGGGAGGACTGCTTTTACACATTATAATCATTTAATGTTTGACTTTTAAAGGTCACGTATGTGTACAACTTTAATAAAATAACAATTATGTTGAAAAATAAACCTGAATGTGAACCTTACTAATTAAAACAGAATGGTACCAGCACCAAAACAGATGGAGCAGTGGAACAAATGAAACAGAAAAACAAATTCACAGGGGCCGGCATGGTGGTTAAGTTTGCATGTTCCACTTTGGCGCCTAGCATTTGCCAGTTTGGATCCCAAGTGCAGACCCATGCACTGCTCATTGAGCCACACTGACGCAGGTGTCCCATATATAAAGCAGAGGAAGATGGGCACAGATGTTAGCTCAGCAACAATGTTCCTTAGCAAAAAGAGGAGGACTGATGGCGGATGTTAGCTCAGGGCTAATCTTCCTTAAAAAAAAAAAAATCCACAAAGAGACCAAAAAGTATAAAAGAATTTAGTATATGATCAACATATTAATTTCCTGTGGCTGCTGTAACAAATTCCCACAAACTTGGTGGCCCAAAACAACAGAAATTTACCCTCTCACAGCTCTGGGGCCGGACACCCGACATCAGGCGTTGGCAGGGCTGCCCTCTGGGGGCTCGAGGGGAGAACATCCCTGCCCTCTTCTGCTCCTGGCTGCGGGCAGCCCTCGGCGAGTGGCAGCTCCTGTCTCTGCCTCGTCTTCACTGGCTTCTCCTCTGAGTGTTTCATCTCCCTCTGCCTCTCTCTAAAATAAGGACACTTTGATGGCATTTAGGACCCTCCCAGGTAGTCCAGAATAATCTCATCTCAAGATTCTTAGCTCAATTACATTGGCAAAAACTTTACCGTATGAAGTAACATGCACAGACTGCAGGAGTTAGGATCTGTTCTCTTTGGGGTCACATTCAGTCCACTACAATCAACGCAGCATTTCAAATCACTGAGAAAGGGATATATTATTCAGTAAATATTGTTGAGACAATTAACCACCTATTTGAAAAAAGTGTTTGATTCTTAGATGGTTCAAAATTTAAATGTTAAAACCTTATAACAATACCATGTGAAAATACATGTGGGAGTTTTATAAACTTGGGGTCAGAAACCTTTCTAACATGATATCAGGCACAGAAATCATGTAGGACATCATAGAAAATTTAAATTTATATTTTAAAAAACGGGGCACAAACAAAATTTGAAAAGAAATAACTGGGTAAGGAAAGATATGAAGAAGAAAAAGTTAATATTTTTAAATTAAAGAACTCATAACTCAAGAGTGAAAAGACAAACTCACAAATTGAAAAACAAGGGCAAAACAAGAATAGGCAATTCACAAAAGAACTTCAGAAGTCCAGTGAATACTGTACACAAAAATGTTATTTAATCTCTTTTGTAACTAGAGAAACACAAATGAAAGAAAAATATGTTCATCTGTCAGGTGAGCAATGATCAAAAAGGTTAACAGCTTCTGGGAAAAAAGAGAGAATGAGTGCACGTTTGCATAATTCTTTTCCCTGACCAAAATATGACAAAAATCAGAGAAGGAAACTCCTGTGCAAGATGGCCACATCTCATGGGACTGATGCACTCACGACACAATGAATAAAGGTCAGACCAGTGAAGTCTGCATCACAGTTAAAGAGGATGGCCACATCTGACATGCTTCTCCTCTAATCTCTCGCTGATTGGGTCTAGGAAAAGTGGGTCCTGAAGGACAATACACATAATCAATCAGTAACTTGAAAACATGGGTCCTTCAAGGCACAGCAACCAGACGTATGCAAGAAGTAGACAGCATTCTACTTGGTGCCTATCTCCCTATCACAGGGTAGCAAAGAATACTACTGAAGAAGGGATCATGATGTGTAAGGTGGGGAATGCTTCTTTTCAACTCCTCTGGTTTCCATGAGGAGGCATTTTCCATAAATATCCCCAGCCTCTCGCCCCTTCTCCCTTAAGTGTGAAACCTGACTGGTGAGTTTACCGTTGGTTCACACTTCTTTGCTGGGTAGACCTAATTTATCAAAAGTCTTAAAATTAGGAAATTTGGTTTCTTTTTTAACCTCTTATCCATGACTTGTAACTTAATCAGTGTGAGGCAAAAGTCTTAGGTAAGTGTGTCTATTATGAAGACCCAAACTTTCCTTCGGGTGGGCTGGTCCAGGTCTGGACTGGGGCACGAAGAATAAGAACGCTGACAGCATATATACATCCTCCAATAGCTCTCTCAGTGGTCAGGTTGATATTTTTCTCTGTCTGCCTAGCTCCTCTGACTACGTTTGAATCGGTTCCAAACTCAGGAGGGAACACAAAGGCGAGAGGTATTATGTATTGGGCTCCCTAAAACCTATGGTAGCCTTGACATTTTTTATTTTCCCTGCCGAGAGGCAAGGCATGGCTGTAGAGAAACAGAAACAGCAAGCTGGTAGTCAGCCTTGCACAGCACACTAAGTAGACTAATCAGAGACATACCAGCATTGACTTGTCTCTGGAACCAACGATTAACACACACCATGGGAAACTGCTTAGAGAGAACATATGAGAACTGCCACGCAGCAGTCAGATAAAGAAGAGAGCTCACAACCATGTATCCAGTCTTCTATCTCAGCCTCTACAGCAGTTATTCTAAAGGCCGATGGGAGGGGGCTAGGAAGACTCCACGTAGGCCATTCTCCGGCAAAGAGTAGGCCAGACTAGAATCGCCCCTTTTAACAATAAAGAACATGCAAAATAAACGACATGAAAAAGTGGCACTGCAAGAAAAGAAGGAGGAACCACAATGTGAAAAGGAGAAAAAACACACACATTTGAAGAATTGCTCCATAAAATAGAAGCTTAAAGAAAAGCTTCTCTGCATGCAGATAAATAGAACATAACTCCATAAAACAGATTTTAAAAAGAGCTGAAGAAAGTAAAAGATATAAGAAAAAAGAAGAGGGAAAAACCCAGAGAATTTGAAACCACATTAGAAACAACTCAAGTAGAACAGATACTTCAGAAAACCAAGTTAGTAACATGGATGACAAGCCTGGGAAAATCACTCAGAATGAAGGGTACAGGATAAAGGTGGTTAGATTCAAACAAAGTGGTTGGGTAGAAGAAAGATGATAGATAGATTTGGAAGATAAACAATTGAGATCTAACATAAACAACACTCTTGGACAGAGAGAGACATATGGAACAGCCAAAATATTCAAGGATATAAAGCTGAAAATTGAAAGGGCTCATCATGTTCCAGGAAAAATGAACAGAGAAGGATCAAGACCAAGACATACTATGAAATGTTGCTGAATTTTAAGGATAAAGAAAGAATTCCATTAGCATCTAGACAGAAGAAACAGGGCCACCTGCAAATTAAATAATTTATGCTGGCCTCCGACATCTTCTCAGCAATGTTAGATAACAGATAAAAGTGAGTACTGTGTACAGTGCTGAGGGAAAAAGAACATGACATGGAATTTTCTGGAATATAATTTTAATGGATATATCACATTCCATTGTATGGATATAGTATAATTAATTTAACTGGTCTATTATTGATGAATATTTAGGTTATTTCCAGAATGTTATTATTTCCCACCATGCTGCAATGAATAAACATATATATATATTATTTAAAATACATGAAGTATACCTATGAGATAAATTCCTGGAAGTATGATGGCTGAATCAAAGGATATATGCATTTAAAAATTTTTTCATTTTGCTAAATTATCCCCCATAGAGATTGTACCAATTTTTATGCCCACCAATAATGTAGGAAAGGACTTATTCACCACAATTCACTAACACATTGTGTTATTAAATTTTCTGATCTTTGCCAGCCTTATAGATAAAAAATCATTTTTCAGTAAAGTAATAATTTGCAATTATATTACCATATTTCATCAAATTGAAGATATCATCATTTGAAAGGTGACCATCATTATATGTACTTCTATATAAGAAAAAGAACTACAGGGGCCGGCCTGGTAGCACAGTGATTAAGTTTGGGTGCTCCACTTTGATAGCCTGGGGTTCACAGTTTTGGATCCTAGGTGTGGACCTACACACGGCTCATTAAACCACGCTATGCTGGTGTCCCATATACAAAATAGAGGAAGACTGGCACAGATGTTAGCTCAGGGCCAATCTTCCTCAAGCAGAAAGGGGGAAGATTGGCAACAGATACTAGCTCAGGGCCAATCTGCTGCACAAAAAAAGAAAAAGAGCTACAAACTAAACTATGCTTTCAAATAACCAATTGTCAGATACATAAAAAGTTCAGATTTCAAAAATGATGTCAGAGATGTGAAAATATGAACAAGTGCTTCTTAGGATCAATGAAATATGTCATTTAGTAAGGCTGAGTGTCTATAAAGGTTTTTTAGATATGCAAGAATCAGGAATACACAGCCCACAAATCCCTCCTAAAACAAACAAAACAAAAATTATTTGAAGCCACAATCCATATGACTAAAATATATTTAAAATCAAGAATTTATAAAATCAAGAAATTATGAAAAGGATTAACAATGAGCACTTAATTCAGTTAAATCTAACTAATTACAACAAACAAAACAGAATTGACTTGTTTTAACTGTTAAAATAATTGGTACATAATGTAAAAATAAGAAAAATTTGATGAAAACCACCTGGGACAAAAAATTCCAGAATGTGTCATTAAAACTTTAGTAAGAAGAAAAGTATGATATATTCTTCATCCTTCATGATAAAAAGGCATTTAATGAAATTTAACATCCATTCTTGATATTTTAAAAAGAAATCTTTCAATAAAACAGATAGGGGCTGGCCTGGTGACGCAGTGGTTAAGTGTGCACGTTCTGCTTCAGCGGCCCAGGGTTCCCTGGTTCGGATCCAGGGTGCGGACATGGCACCACTTGACAAGCCATGCTGTGGCAGGCGTCCCACATTTAAGTAGAGGAAGATGGGCACAGATGTTAGTTCAGGGCCAGTCTTCCTCAGCAAAAAGAGGAGGATTGGCAACAGTTAGCTCAGGGCTAATCTTCCTCAAAAAATAAAAAAGAAAACAGCTATATGGCTTCTACCTTAATGGGAGGCGCACAGACACACAAATGCCACCATAATGCTTAATGGTAAAACACCAAGAGCATTCCCATTAAAGCAAGGAACAACACCAAGGAAGTCCACCATTATTCTATTATTTAGCATTGTTCTAGAACTGCTAAGTGACACAGTGGGACTAAAAAAAGAAATGAGGGAGTAATATCAAAATGCAGGAGGCTAAAGTATCATTTTACACATGATGTGATAGCATACTTGGAACACATAAGACAAGTCACTGAGAAATTATTAGAAGAAGCAATAAGGTCTTTTAAGAAGGTAGCTGGTTATAAAATTAATATACAAAATCGAGCAGTTTTCCTATTGATTTCCAAAAAATAAACAGAAAATATAATGCAAGAAAAAATTCATCCCAATTAAAATTCCTAGGAATAAATTCCACATCAAGTAACTAACAAGAAGAAAACTAAAACACTACTAAAATAGAAAACTTCAAAAAGAAAAGCCATGCCCTGTTCTTGGATAGGAAGAGTGAACAAAGTAAAGCAGTCATTGTCTCTAATCAATGCATTCAGTGGAATCTAAATCCCTACCAAGACACTGTTTGCAGCTCTGCTAAAAAAGACAGACTGAGTCTGAAACTCGTTGGGAAAACAAATCTAAGAATAACCGGGAAAAAATCTAGAAAGTAAGAGTAATGAGAGATTTTTAAGCAATACTAATTAAATCCGTATTGTACTGATCTTCCATTCCCACTTTAGAAAGTTGCAAGAGAACACTCCCATTCTAACGATGAGAATAAGCTGGAGAACCCACAAAATTATGCGTTTTCTTAAAGCCCATCAGAGAGCTGAGGGTGCAAAAACCTACTGAACAGAAATCCAGAAGGTGACTAGCCCTACCTAGGACTCAACAGCCCCAGCTGCTTTCCACTTTGGCAGAAGAGCAGGAAGAGGAGTGAGCTGCTCAACAAAACAACGGAGGCCAAAAGACAAGGGACCTACATCTCTGAGTCTTTTTTTTTTAAAGATGCACCTGAGCTAACAACTGTTGCCAATCTTCCTCTTTTTTTTTCCCTTCTTCTTCTCCCCAAAACCCTCCAGTGCACTGTTGTATATTCTAGTTGTGAGTGCCTCTAGTTGTGGCATGTGGGACACCGTCTCAGCGTGGCCTGATGAGCAGTGCCATGTCCATGCCTGGGATCCGAACCGGCAAAACACTGGGCTGCTGAAACTGAGTGGGTGAACTTAACCACTTGGCCACGGAGCCAGGCCCCATCTTTGAGTCTTGAAAAAAAAGTTAGCTAAGAATTCTATATCCAATAAAAATATCCTTCAAAAATGAAAACAAAATAAAATTTCACAGTTAAAAGCTGAAAGAATTTTTCCCAAGCAGGTCTAGACATTCATTCTTTAGGGTGAAGGGAAATGATAACAGATGGAAACTCAGTTCTATAGGAAGCAAGAGAGAAATCCAAAAGGGTAAATATATTGATAAATACAAAGGAATTTTTAAAAATTACATATTCACATGCATCTTTAAATTTCACTAAAAGATTGGTTCTCTAAATTAAAAATAATAAAAATATAGAGCATATGCAGAAGTAAAATACATGACAACAGTACAAAGATGAGAGGACGGTAAGTGAAGCATAAATTATAACATTCTTACATTGTCCATGAAGTACTAGAATGTATTTGAAAATAGGCTGTGATAAATTCAAGATGCATATTGTAATCTCCAGCACAACCAATAAAAAGATAACACAAAGAGGCAAAACTAAAAAGTCACGAGAGGAGGAAAAAATAGAATATTTTTTTAAAAACTCAATTCACCCAAAAGAAGGCAGGAAAGAGGACCAAAGAGTAAGTGGGAAAATAGAAAAAGGACACCAATATGCTAATACAAACCCAGAAAAAATTACAAAAATATAAATGGACTATATAACATCATTAAAAGGCAGAAACTGAAAGACTGGATAAACAAGTGCAACCCAATCATATGTAGTTTATAAGAAACACACTTCAAACATAAATACACACGTGAGTTAAAAGGAAAAGAACAGAAAAAGATCTAAGGCAAACAGTAAGCTTATATGAATGTCAGACAAAACAGGTTTCCAAGTAAAAAGGATATTCAGGGATAAGATGGACATTTCATAATAATAAAAGGTTCAATTTATCAATAAGACATACCAATCCTAAATGTGTATGTGACTAACAACAAAGCCAACAAAGCCACCAAACAAAAAAAAAATGACAGAACTAAAGGGAGAAATAGACAAATCTACAATCATAATTAGAGATTTAATACTCCTTCCAGAGCAACCGACAGGATAAGGAGACAGAAAAAGTGAGGATGTAAAATGCTTCACAACCAACTTGACCTAATTGACACTTATAGAGCACTCCACTCACCACCAGCCAAGTACACATTTTCCCCCAAAGGTAATTGGAACATTCACCCAGATAGACCATAGGCTGGGCAGAAAAAACAACACAAGCAAAAAACAATAAATTTAAAGGTCTTGAAATAATAAAGGGTGTGTTCTTTCACAACATCACAAATTTATAAATCAATAGCAACAGAAATTTCCAAATATTTGGAAATAACACATCTCAATAAATAATGAATCAGCAAAATCTTAAAATAATTTTCACTAAATGATAAAACAAAGAAAAAGACACAAAAAGAAATTTTAAAAATCTAAAAACTGTCATTTGCAAACAAGTCAACAGTGGCAAAACAGTACTACTACTAATGATAACAATGATAATAACGGGTTACATAGAGGGCGACTAACTTTTAACAGTGAATATTGGACCCAAGCAGAAGTTCGAAACGTTTACCTTCAGAAAAAAGGAAAAACCTAAGGGATGAATGAAAAACAGACAAAATGGAAAAAAGGAATAAAGATATTATTAAACAACAAAAGCCAGTTCACTTGGGGAAATTTTCCCAGTTACAGGCATCTTTAAAAGTCACACACCCCATCTGTTAACAAATATAAAAAGAATAAAATTTTAAAGAAGGCACAGTGAGTACTGAAAAAGGTAAACTATAAAAGCAAAAATTTTACATATAGGCTGTATCACAGAATGAATTTACAAGGTTGGACAGCATAGTAGATCAAAACAATATACTAGGTTTTATGTATGATATTTAATATTTTGATATTTGATCCCAGTTCAGTCACTGGTATAGTTTTTCTTTATTAATAAATATTTCTAATAAAAATATAGCTTCCCAGATTTTTCATCAGTCTCATGTTTGCATTTTTTGCACTTGGACGGGCTGATTTCTGAACACCCATATAACTCTAAAATTATAATTTTTGTCTGGCAATTATAACCACTAGCAATTAAAACAATGTCTTGCACACAACTGTTTTAATGGCTAGAGGTACATCATTTTACACGATTGAATAAACACAGAAATTTCAAGGAATACTGGGTAGGTTAGGCACAGACAACAAATATAAAAAGGTTACAAACTTTGGTCATATAAAAAATATATACATACCGTTAGATGTTTATTTGGCCAAAAAACGTATCATGAACTCTTACTAAAGGAGGAGGCACCTGTGGCTACTCCATAAATATTGATGTGAAGATGATTAAAGGAATATCGGCTTACAGTGCGTTGCCTGTGTCAGAATCAAATTAACCAACACTCAAAATACTTAGAGAAAACCCAAAACCACGGATAAACGTTATCTTCCCAACAAGCTATGTGACAGTGACCCATAGTTTATAACAGCTTCTATGCTCTGTGCATCAAGATCATCTATTACATGGACAACAGTCCCACCCCCTCTACCGGCAAACCCACGGCATGGCGGGTTGGTTGCTAGGACGGATTTTTCCCCTCTCCATCTTTCCCAGAGCATCAGGTATCTGACAGTGACATCATTTGGGCACCTGACCAGATGATCCGCGTTTCCACAAGCCGGATCCGTGCGTGGGGCTGGGTTCAAGGCCTCAGGGTTTGTACTTGGAACCCCTCGGGAGCTCGTGCCTTCCGCAGTTCGCCTTAAACCGCACATTTACTTAGGTTTTGCTTTTACCAATCGCTGGCCACTTAGTTTCGAAAGACATTCCCATGACAAAATAATGACATAAAAATGAGCACGACATAAAAAGAGGTCAGCAGGAAAGCACCTAAAGGCTGTGAGCATCTGCCTCTAACGGAAGCGCCCGCCGCCTTCGAAGGAAAGCCCCGCAGCCAGCCTCGGGCCGCCGCGCACGTTGGCCCCGGGGGCCGTGGGTGGGGCGCCCTCGGCGCCGAGAGCGCCCGGCCGCGCCAAAGCCACCGCTGCCCGTTCCGCCCGCAGACAGGCAGGGGCTCGGCCCAGCACCTCCTCCACGAGGCGGCCGGCCGGGCCACGAGACGCCGCCTGCGCGCGTGCAGCGCCTCCCGCCGCGCCTCCGCCTGCGCCTGCGCCTCCGCCTCGGGGCGTCGCCATGGGAACCGCGGGCTCGGCCTCGGGCGGGAGGGCCAGAGGGCGCGGCCGCCGCCAGGGAGGGAGGGCCGGCGCCGCAGACGCTCACCGCGCCCCCGGGCCGCCGCGCCGCTGCTCCGCCGCCTGGGTCGCGCTCGGCCGCGCAGAGGGCCGTCTGCCACCGCCGCCCGCGAGCCCGCGCCCCGCCGCCCCGGTGCGGGGAGTGTCGGCTCCGGGGGCGGGGGCGGGGGCGGGGGTTGAAACCCGGCGCCTGGCACCTGGGCCCGGCCGCCGCGCTCACTCCCCGCAGGCTCCCGCCTGCCCCCGGGGGCGGCCTCTCTGTCCCCCCTTTCCCTTTCCCGGGCGCCTCCGTACCTCATCAAGGGAAAGGAAGACACCACGGCGGTCCGCACACCGGTGTAAGGAACCGAGTTGAGACCTCCGGGGCGTGGGCAAGTGGGAAGGATGCTCGGCTTCCTTCTCTGAGCCCCGCGCCCGTGGCCCGGGTCCTCCCGCCTCCTCCGAGCCCCTGCACCTGCCGGGCCCTCGGGGCCACCCCTGCGAAGCTGCTAGAGGCTTCTGAGCCCCGGTCATTCCTGAGTCCTCGGGGGCTTCTCCTGCCAGTGCCGGCACGCGGTGAATGCTCGCGCGCTGTGGTTAACTCTTACTGTAAAGGTTTAAAGAGGATTAAGTTAACAACTGTTAAAAACTCACCTCAGAGGCACATGCACATAGGATAATTTGTTGTCATAAATGAGCCTTCGAGAGTCAGAGGTAAAATTTGAACCTAAAAACCTCAAGGAAAAAATAGAAGGCAAAAGAAAAACTATATTTCTGGTGGAAGATAAATTCAAATTGCTTTCTTTTTAAAGGTGATTCAAAAATATTATCAGCTTTCCTAAAACTTTACTAAATACGAATTAAAACTGTGACATATAGGCTAGAAAGGAAAAAAGCTTACACCTGAGGTGATAACTAAAGGCTGTAAGATCATAAAAGACACAAAGATGGGGTGAGATTCTAGATTATAAACAAAATTCTTACCTTGAAAACCTGAAAAAAAGTAGTTTTAGAATAGGAAAAAGGGTAGCCTATTTATACTACAGAGATAAGTTGGACTGAAAATATTAAGACGTCTTTGACCAGGGAGTCTTACCCTGAGATATATGGGCTTTTGAGGAATGGATGAATACCTAAGATAATATGCAAAATTTTGGTATGGTGGTTTTTTTGTTTGTTTGTTAGGAAAGAATGCACAGCTTTCCTCAGATTCTCAAGGTCCAGATCCTTAAAAGGGCAAGAATTAGCATTTGGCAAGTCTGATGATTGCTGTACTTGCTCACATCTTTCCTGACTCACTCATGCTCAGTTTGGCGTCCCCACTAACGGCATGCCTCTACTCTCCCTCAACTCTACTGTACCGTAATCATTTGCCTGCTTGTCTTCCCCAGTAGATGCTGAGCTCCTCCGGAGTGAAAACCTTATGCATTTCCATAGTCTTCTCTCTTAGCACAGTCCCTAATACATACTAGATTCTGAAGGTTTGTTCAATCAATAAATGAATAGAAGCAAAGATAGCTAATTGATGACTGAAGGATACAGTATAAACTATCTAACAAGAACTGAACACCTTTCTCCCCAGAGAATAACTCATTCTAATATGGTAAGCAAAATGACTTTCAAAATGTTACCACGCACCATCGTAAGTTTCTTGGGATATTTTACAAAATGCTTGGTCAACATTTAACTCAAGAGGATATTAGACTAATAGCTTCTTCAACTCAACCTGAAGCAGAGAAAGGCCCTCCAAGGAACACACCAGTAAGTCAGAGTAGTGACTCTGCACCAGGCCTATGGGTTTTGTTCACTTAATTGGGGAAAATTACCAAAAGATACACAGTGTCTCCACCATAAAATGTAGCATTTACACATAATCACTTTTTCTTCACAGGTCACTTAGAAAAGCGTACAAGTCGGGGCACAGTATCGGAATGGTTTCAGCAAACGAGGTAGCGATACCGACATTCCTCCTGGGCAGGAATCGGGTCTGCTTTACTCATGCTATTCAATGTTTGTGGAATAAATTAATAATCTTCCTTTAGCTGTAGGACTGATAAGGAAATATTTAAATGGCTTGTACTAGTCCCTTAACAAATGAGGCAGCTGCAGTAGTTAAAATTTAGTGTTTCATAAAAAACCTCGTTTAGAAAATGAAAGGATTTAACACCATTAAAATGCTTTTATATGGGAAGATTTAATTTCACTTAAAAGTACAAACACTTATAGAACTGTTATTTAATTTCCTATCAACATATTAAGATTTTTCCTAGTATAAAGTGTTTTCCTCCGTGGTAGGATTCTACAAGCTAACTAGAAAAGAAGACCATTAGATGACTTGGAATGTGGGGCCCCACAAATCTGGGATCCCAACCTTGAGTCCTAATTTCCTTAGAGGACAGTGAGCTTTACTTTTATTTTTGCACTATCAAGCAAACCTCTGGTTAATCTCCCGAATAAAACCTCAATTGATATTAGAAAACATGTTAAGAATTCTACCCTTTTGTACTGTTTTATTAAGAATTAGGGATCTACTGAACTGATGTCATGGAAATAACTCCATTTCTTCAAAGTGATCCACTTCCTTTGTCATCTGTTCCATCTCATCAAGGAAGTCAGAAGCAACAGGTCAGTGGCAGGCGGTGAGGGTATGGACAGCCATCTCCCCAGATGCCCACACTAGTAATTACTTACACATGGCAAGCTAAACAGGCTCTCTCCCTTACTACATCTTTGTCTATTCAAGTAAGGCTAGAATTAGAGACAGCATTATTAAAAGGATTTTTTAATGTGAAGTGTTGTAGACACATAAAAAAAGTATTTCCTCCCCCTGAAACAGCCATTAAACTTAATTTGGTATTAATAAGTCCCAGGCATGTTATTTATACCCTTACTAAATACACATAAGTTGTTTCACATGTTTCTAAACTTTCTATCAGGTTGTACCTGATACAAACCTGTACAGAAACCTAAAGATCGTTTCTCTGTGGTCTTTATTATCAGAGCCATGTCTCCTGTCTCCATCACTAACTGGCTCTATACCTTCACATAGGCTCTTTAACCTGTCTGGGTTGTGGTTTCCTTTAATGACACAAATAACGTGATAATTCAAATAATATGAACGACAGGAAAATTTCCAAAATTCCTATTTGCTCATAAACAATTCCTATATGCAAATACAGAAATGGATCTTTAAAGTACACATTTTTGTATTATTATGCTAATACCTTTAGTGGCATACTAAAGTTGAAATTAATTTTAAAGGCAAGAACATGCAAAGCTGAACATAACATTATAGTGATTTGGTACTAATAAATGCCACTTAAATTTATATAACCTTTCTTTCAAGCATGTGAAGACATTTTCACACTTATTCTTTACATTTATAAAAACATCGTTCTTGTGCATGACTGAAGAATTGGCAAAATATGAATTAGTTAAGAGCTTCAGCTCGAAACTTAGGGAAACTCAAATCCTTACCTGCCATTTACTGGCTGCCTGAAATCTGGTCAAATAACTTGACCTTCTAACATATATATTCCTCTTCTTCAAAATACAGGTCACTTTAGTACCTATGCCAGAGGATTGCTACGGTGTTATGTTCTTTGCCATTTTTATAAACACTGCCAGAAAATAATTTACTTCCTCAAAGCTGCAAATCAGTGGAACTAATATTGGAACAAAGACAGCCAATTTATTAAACAAACCAAAAATACTTTTCTACTAAGTACCATTAAGATATATTTGGTTTATATAACAAAATAACATTATTAATGTTTGATACTAGAAGTCACAGTCAAAAAATTCCCATATTAAAGTGACTAAAAGTTCCTGTTTTTATATCTGGCAGTTTCTGATTAGCAAAGTTTGGATATTACTTGCCTAATAAAACCTGATTCCAATTAGTGGCTCAGCAAAAAGAGGGGAGGATTGGCAGCAGATGTTAGCTCAGGGCTAATCTTCCTCCAAAAAAAAAAAAAAAGTAATAAAAGAAAAGATCATGTCTTAGTTAAGGCAAGAATGGCAGCTTTATTTAAAAGAGAGAAACAAAACTAAACTTCTTAGCATATGAAGAAATATTATGCTCACTTCCTTGCTCACAGTATTTTTGAGCTATATTTCTGATGCTCTGTGCCGCTCCCTGTGCCAGAAATAACCTGCATTTCCACCTTCCTAACCAATTATCTGTCCAAATCTGGTTCCAACGTCACTCTTCTATGACACCTTCCTTGACAGCCAACGTGCTCCTCACAAAGCTAATTGCTCCCATCTCTATGCTACCTTTCTACCTTCCATCTTCCTTTGCACTTAGGATACTCTTGTAACTAATTTTTAAATGACTATCTCCCATGTAAGAATGTGCACTTTTTTTTTTTAAGATTTTATTTTTTTCCTTTTTCTCCCCAAAGCCCCCAGTACATAGTTGTAAATTCTTCACTGTGGGTCCTTCTAGTTGTGGCATGTGGGATGCTGCCTCAGCCTGGTTTGATGAGCAATGCCATGTCCGTGCCCAGGATTCAAACCAACAAAACACTGGGCCGCCTGCAGCGGAGCGCGCAAACTTAACCACTCGGCCACGGGGCCAGCTCCAGAATGTGCACTTTTTGAAGGTAGTCAAAAAGTCCATGTTTTCTACATTTCTGTGTTTTTTCTCTTTCCTCCATCCCACTAGAGACCCTGGTAAATGGTGGAAGTTCAGCCTTTTTTCTTGAACTGACTTACTCAGCAATTAGGTATACTTTGTCCAAAACAGGAATATAAATTCATCTTTGTCTTCTGAAAGTTAGATTTCCAGAGACTATAGATATGATGAAATTTATACCAGTCTGCACAAATTGAGGAAAACAAAGACTGTGTGAATTTTCCAGCTACCTTTATTCACTTTTGGGGCATTAAAATATACCCTCTTCTAAGAAATGACGTAACTGGAGCTCTAGCTCTTGGTCTGCGTGAGAATGAGGACTGTATCAAAGGAGGAGAGCTAGCTGGGTCCCTAAGGGGTGTGGAACAAAGCCACTCCACCAGCCCTGGACTGCCTCTAACCAAACTCCCACCTGGTTTCGTCTACTATGAATTTGGCTCTCAAATGCAGCCAAGTATAGCTGTTGTTTCCTAGACCTCTGCGAGAGGAACCTCGAGTGACAGACGTTGCATTAGCCTAGTGATGAGACCAGACTGATTCCCACAGATTACTCAGAGGCTGAAGTGCTCTGCTTGAGGAATACCAATCCATTAAAGATGGAACTCACATACTATGAGATTTACTTTAAATATTTGGTATATAACATACGAATTTAGATAAATGCTAATATCTAACATTTGTAGAATGTTTACTATCTAATACGGATGGAAAAATTTTGTCTAAAGAATCTAATGTATATACGAGGATAAGTTTGGGAGAGATATTCCTGGTTACCATCAAATTTGTGTGCAGTTTCTAAAGGTTTCTGATATATCTTTAATATGAAGTACTTCACTTAAAATATTTCAACAAATTCTTAATAAATTGGCAACATCTACATGTTTTAATGTTCTGAATACTTACAAAGTCTTATTACAGTTAGACATCACTTATTTTCCCAAAAAGCAAATTGTATTTCTAATTTTTTCTCTATTAAAATTTATTAGGTTTTTTTAAAGATACTTTTTTAAAATAGCTAACTTTAAAAAGTTAAGTTTCTCCATCAGAAATAAAAATATGGACAATTACTATATTTTTAATATATGCTTTTACAGCATTTCAAAAGAAAATCTTAATTCAAACCAGTATCTTTAAAAAGAAATTCAAAATTCAGTTTAATTTCAAGAATTTGCATAACGTAGAGAATATAGGCCACATTTTATAGATTATAAACACAACTGTTATATAATAAATACAAAATAAAGAAAAAGACAGTGATAACTGTTACTGAGAGTGACACATTATATGAACTTTAATCTCAAAATCTGCTTTCTGCATCTGCGTTCATTTATAGAAAGGATCTCTGTAGTCACATTTATCATTCACTTTCATGCCCCCACATGGGAAGTGGTAGGTGAGTATCTGTAGGAATATAATTTATTGTCTGCTCCTCCACTCAGAAGTAACTGTGTAAAAAGGGAGAGAAAAAAACACAAACACAGAAGTAAATACAATTATTTCATATGACAGCTAACCTAATTAAATACTGATGACTCTGATTATAGAAGGAATTATGGATGAGCAGATAACTTGCCTTGAGAGTTAATACTTAAATGCACCAATTACATCATTTTTCACTACTATATTACAACACAGTATATTAAAACTTGAAAAGTGACCATTTGAATTTGGTTGAGGCATAATATGCTATTGTATTTTCTATGAAGCATGTGCTAAGAAATGTAATAAAATTAAAAAGTTGGAAAAGTGATATAGTTTTACCTATTTAAGAAAATTAAGTTTTTAAAGGGCAGCACATTAACTGTTTGTGGGTAAATGGACATTACAAATTATTCAAGTAGCACTAGGACCTGTATTTGGAAAGAATTCTTAGGCAATAAGGGCTAATGTATATACACAGAAATAATTAAACTGTAATTCTTTAAACACATTTTATAATCTAGACTAATTTTGTAAGATTTTTCTAAGTGGGAAATAATTAAACTGTAATTCTTTAAACACATTTTATAATCTAGACTAATTTTGTAAGATTTTTCTAAGTGGGAAATACCTTGATCCAATTAGTCTGAAGTAGCAAGTTTTACAGACTTAAAACATTTCATTAAAATACTCAAGAGGAAAAAACTGCTTCAAAATTTTCAAATTTTACTACTCCTAATGTTAAACAACAAATTTGTTTCCTCTTTATTGTAGTGATCATTTTGTAATATATATAAATGTTGAATCACTAATTCAACACTGAATTAGTGGCGAATCACTGAAACTAATATTTTATGTCAACTATACTTCAAAAATAATTTGTTTCTTCTTTGAATGAGATGAGATTTTATGAATAATATTAAGGGAAACTTAGAAAACTGAATTATAAATATCAGATATATTTAAACTAGTAACTCCATAAACACAAACACCAGATTTATTCAAATAAAAATTTTCCTCTTCACCAAATAACTAATAAATTCTTACCCCTGTGTCTGTCCAGTCTACACTCAGAACTTTGTCTTCATGAGCAGCCAGATCATAGAGAGGAGCTTTACAACTAAAAGATAAAATATTAACAGGTTATATGCATTTCATAGTATTAAAACAACCATATATGAATAATCACTTATACTTTTCTGAAAACATTACCGATTTTACCATTCTTACCCCAATAACCACTTAACCTTAAAATTCTGAGTATTTACTTGACTACCTCTCCTGTTTTTCCTGTATCATTAGCAGACTACAGAGATTTACTGCAACAAATATATTCAGGAAAAATGCTATTTATAAAAATTATAATTAGGCCCATTTTCACACTTCCTTGACTACTTTTCTTCTCCCCCCAGCTCATGGCTTTATATACCCTTTGTCTATCCATATATATGTTGATAACTCCCAAATTTATATCTTTAGCCCAAACTTCTCTCCTGAGTCACTACAACCAAAACAAAACTCTGATTTCCCCTCACAAACCTGTTTTTCTACTCTTTCCCATCACAGTAAATGGCACCACTAATCACCCAATTGCTCAGGCAGAAAATATGGGCATTATCCTTGATTCCTATCTGCATATTCCACCCATGAGCCAATTCTGCCAAAGAGCTATCTTCAAAATACACCTAAAATCCAACCACTTATTTATGATGCTACCACCACAGTCCAAATCACCAGTATCTATCTCTTGAACTACAATAGCCTCTCTGCCTCCATTCTTGCTCCCCTGTTCAGATACCTCCAAAGCTTTCTTCATTACACTTAGAATGAAACCCCAATTCCTTACCATGGCCCATAACGTCCTGCTCGATGTAACCATCACCTGCCTCACGCCCTGCCACTCTCCTCGCTTACTCTGCTCCATCAACACTGGCCCTCTTGCTATTTTGCCAACATGCCAAGATTTTCCCCACCTTATCTGCTGTTCCCTTTGCCATGATCTGTGCATGGCTCACACCTTCACATTGTTCAGTTCACCACTGGAATATCACTTTCAAAGAGAGGCCTTCATCAAAGAAGTGCCCCTGTACTCTGCTTCATTTTTGTCATAGCACTTACTACTATTATCAGAAACTATATGCTAATTGCTATATAAAGTATCCAATTAAAATGCATATACCTTCTAGATAGTAACAAATCATGTACCATTAGGTAGTATGAGGATGTTAGGATGCAGATTTAAGGTAAACAACAACAAACAAACAGGTATCTGGGTTAATGCCTCTCCATTCTACTTATAAAAATATGTAATTAAATTGTGTATGCATTTTATATCTGCATACACTAGAAACATAGCACTAGTCCATGAGTAAGAAAGAAACCTTTAATATCTGGTTATCTTTAAAAATTTGTATTTTTAGTTAATTTTTTATTAACATATAATTTATAATTTGATCACAGTTCCATTTATTCAGAGAGCACTGGCCTTCTGCTTTTATAATTATCATATTTATATTAAGGGTCAGGATAATTTTTCTCTTTTTTTCCTGTTTTATATAACAAAGTCAGAAAGATGGCTTTTATAAACTTGTGGGGTTTTTTTTCTTTTTTGGCAAAAGAGAAATGATCACAATTCTTTCAGAATGCAAAAAACAACATATTAACACGGAGAAAATTCCTTTGATCCTGGCTTTTCTTTTCGATATCAATATTTATCATTTCAGGTTGTATGACCAAGAAGTTTTTTTTCACCCTTCTGCTTTTGGATAATCATTTCAGTATTCATTTCATTTTCTCTTATACAACGGGCAATTGACAGATTTCTACTGTAGATCACAAATAGAATTTACCTTCTTGTATCCCACAGTTTGACCATGTTATCTAAAGAACCTGAAATCAGCTGCTGCTCATGGGTTGGAGACCACTTCACTGATGTGACCCAGCCTGTATGTGACGTTAGGGACAGCGACACCAAAGAGCCATCTGAACAAAGCAAACGAGATGAACCATTATTGAATTTTAGAAAAGAGAAGTAGGCAGAACAAACCCCCCAAAAAATTTGTAGAAAATTATCTTTTTATACAAATCTCTAGTGAGAAAAGAAATTGATACTATTTACACATATTTTTCCTCCAGTGCTTCACACAACTCACCTTTCGTTCGGGGATCCCACAGTCTGATATGCCTATCTGTGCTCCCAGATGCTAAACGTTTACAAAGTGGAGAATAGGAGATACAATTAAACACTTTATTTCCTGTCTGAAAAAACAAAAAGGAAAGAACATTTAACCATGCTGGGCTAAAAGTAATTATCTCTAGAAGTTTATCACTTAAAAGCTCAAAGTTAATCAGAGAACTACTGAATTTATCACTCTTACCAAAGTTGATTTAAGACTGCCTGACTCGGCGTCCCACACTCTAATTGTGTGGTCCCAAGATGCACTGCAGATTTCTTCAGCATCTGACCACAGGACGGAGGAAATCGCTTCCTTGTGGCCAGAGAGGGTCACAATGGGAGTCTAGAAATGAAAGATACCCAAAAGGGAAAGCATTTTCCGTTTAGAATAATTAGGACAATAATAGCAGTTATAACTTCTGAAGCCCATATGCGAGATGTTTTGTCAGGTGCTTTAGCTTTCATATCATGCCTAATTTCTTCTTTACAATAATCCTCAAGATAGATATTTCTGTTTTTATTTTATAGAGGAAGACACTGACGCTGAGAAAGATAACATGCTCAAGGTCATACCGCTGTAAGTGGCAGATTTAAGTTTAAACCCACATACTACTCCAAAGTTCATCGCCTTCCCACTGTGCTCTGCTGCTTCCCCATCTGTTCCACTTGTCATTTTGAGGAGTATTAATATTAACACTAACTTAATTCTCCCCATTGACAAACACGTTATGTGTAGAAGTTAGCAGAAAAAAGCTCTGGGTCAGAAGATCTCAGTTTCAATCAAAGGTGCTGCCATTTTCTAGATGACTCCTCCTGGTAAACTAATCTCAATAGGTTATTCTCGCCACTTCATTTCCTCAGCATCTAATCTTTAAATAATGTCCATGGCTCATCTGTCAATACTCCAAAATCTCTAATGTCTTTCTCAAATTAAAATCCCCAAACTAGGTATAGTGTCTGTCTGAAATATAAGGAACATATGAAAGACAGAAGGAAAGAATTCTGAAATGGGAGACAGTTAATCTACTTTTGTAACTTTGTTACATTTAACCTCCTTAAATAGTATTACCTCATCTGTAATATGCTAGATCAGAGATTAGCAAAGTTTTTCAGTAAAGGTCCAGAAAGTAAATTTTTTAGCTTTTCCAGGCCAAAATACAGTCTCTGTTGCATATTCTTTCTTGTTTTTAAAACTTCTTGAAAACGTCAAAATCATTCCTAGCTCTCTGTAGTACAAAAACAGGCCAGAGCCAAATCGGCTGTTGGGCTATAGTTTGCCAATTCCTGGACCAAATGAGCCGTAAGGTCTCTCTTCCACCTCTAAAATTTTCCTCAAAGAAGTAAAGGAACCTGACAGCCGAGTGAGGGACAGAACCACCGCTCTGTGACCCGAAACAGAATGAACAGCAAGGAACATAAAGGTAATCCATCAGAGGCTCCAGGAGAGGATTCGGCATGGCAAGATCCACAGGCAAACTTACAGCAATAAGCAAGCCCATTTCTAGATGTTTACCCAAGAAAAATGAAAACTTTGATTCACACAAAATTCTGTCCACAAAGGGTGACAGCAGTTTTATTCATAACTGTCGAACTGGAAACAACCCAAATATCCTTCAACTTGTGAACGATTAAACCAACCGTTGTATATCCACGCAACAGAATACTACTCAGCATTTAAGAGGAACAAACCATGATCCCATTAACCTAGATGAATCTTTTCTTTTCTGGGGGAAAAAAAACAAACGAGGGGGGTGTGAATCTCAAATGCATTGTGCTATGTGAAAAAGAGCTTGATGTAAAAGGCTACATACTGTGTGATTCCACTTATACAATATTCTGGAAAAAGAAAAATTATAGGAACAGAGAATAGAACAGTGGTTGTCAGGCGAGAAGTAGCGGGGAAGGGTGACTACGAATGGGCCACGAGTTTTAGGGGGTGATGAACTGCTCTGCATCCTGACTACGTCGTGGTTACACATTCTACACATTTATCAACACTCAAAAGCTATTCACCAAAAAGTGAATTTTCCTATATGTAAATTTTTTTTAAAAAAGGTAGAAAAGTCAACTTTGACACCGTTACTACAAACAAACTCCAGTAGAATAGTACTGGAGGGAAAAAAGCAATTTTGAAAGAAACGAGGAAAAAACCTTACTATATGTTAACATGTGAAACAAATGACAAGTAAATTAACTGACTGGCAGCATTAGTCATATTAATTCAAGTAAGGTACTAGAAAGAAACTCAGAGAAAAGATAACTATTTTTGATAATTGTTTTATCATTTTGGTCTTAAAAATCCAACTTGTTCCATTGCAGCACAATTTTTCACTTTAAATAGCACTTCAAGGATTGCCAGCATAACTCCAGTTAATAATTTATGAATGCATGAATTTACAGCCTATAAAAACCTAAACAAGAAAATGAACATATATTTTTTCTCTCAAATAAAATGAACAATGGAAGTGAGCTTATAAAAAGTACACACCTAAAAATACTCTTACAAAGTAAATCAATTAAAAAAAGATAGGCAACACACTTAAAAAAAATGGGCTAAAAACATGAACAGGTACTTCATAATTAGATATCAAAGGGTGAGGACTTAAATTCCACTACACACCACCAGAAATCGACAAAATGATACACTTTTCAACAGTAAGTAAATGCAAACATATGTTTATGTTGTAAAATAAAATCAGTTATGGTCTTAAAAAATTGACCATATCACGTGCTTGAAAGGATGTAACCTTGACTCTCATACACTGTCAGTGGGACTAAAAACTCGTATAACCATTTTGGAAAACTTTCTGGCAGTATCTAATATTCAGAAAGCTGACCATGTGCATTCCCTATGACTCAGCCAATTGTACTTCTGCAATTCTATATATGCAGAAATCACTGCTTATGCACCTAAGAACTTTCTTAGCAACTGTCTTTATGGTGGCCAAAACTAGGAACAACCTAAATGTCCAACAGAAGAAGAGAAGATAAATTCTGGTATATTCATGCAATGGAATGCTTTATATTAAAGATCATTACATGCAGTAGCATGAAATCTCACAGATATGAAGTTGAAAATAGGTGAAACTAATCTAAGATGGTATAAGTCATAAGAGTGATTACTTCTGGGGGTTACTGATTGTGAGGGAGGCTAGCGGGAGTCTTCAAGGCTGTTGCTAATTCTCAGTGTTTTGATTTGTATGGTGATTACTTGGGTATACACGATTGTAAAGAATCATTGAGCTGTACACTTAACATATGTATGCCAAACTTCAAATTAAAAGAAAGGTAAAAAAAGTTACCTTCTGAGTAAAGAATTTTTATAATTCAAGAAATCTTTTCTACTCAGATATATTCTTTGGAGGTTGATCAGGGATATGCATCAGCAAATTACCACTGGCACAACACCCAGTTGGTAAGGCATTTACAGCTTTCATTTGTCCTACCAGATTAAGTGATAAGGAAGCTGAGTTGCTGCCAGATCACTCCTCTTGCAATTCAGCAGTCAATATTTAAATGTATTAAGAAACTTTAAATCATTACTTCCAGTTGGAACTAGTAAGTGCTACTGTTTATTGCATTTGATGTGAGTTTGATGAATTATTTATGATCATACTTTATTCCTCATTTTCAACAATTTTTATATCTTGTTATTGGTGACTACAAGAAATAATGTGCAAATGTGGCCTTGATTTACTGCACATTCATTACAGCTGTTAGAAAATGAATGAAGATTATGTTTTCCTAAACCTCAGTATTGTCCTTCTCACTAAGACATTAAGACAGGTCAGACCTTATTATGACAAATATCTTCCTAACAAAGCAGAACAAATAAGAATCTGGATGAACTTTCTGAGTTCAATTTAATTGGATCTAAGAGCTAAATGATAGAATCAAAACCCAAATTAAACTCTCGGTTTCTAGTGATTTAGGAGATATAACTAGCATCCTTAATAAGAATTATATCCTCAGTGTGTGAAACAATATTATTAAATCGTCAGGTAATGAGATGCTTCACTTAAATTTAGTGCAAACTTTAACAATTAAAAGATCCTGCTCCAAAATGCACCATGAGATCAAATAACAGCTAAATAATCAACCTATTGATCTGTAAGCCGGCTCAAAGCTACTACATTCAATGACAGATAAATGTAGCATAATAGAGTATCTATAAGAAAAATTTACAAATCTGCTGAACGAAAGCCTAATTATGGTTGAAGCAGCAAAGCAAGACAAAAGGAAATTTAAATAGGAAAGATTACATTAAATTACCAGATATTTGTTAATACAGACCTAAGCCAAGTATAGTCAGTTCTCACAAATACTTACCCTCGTTAGTCCCAACTGCTCCGTCTTCTGTTTCTTTCGGGGTCGATTTGTGGATTCCTCCATTTCATCTTCTTCATCTGTAGGGACTGTACCACAGAGAGTCAGAGTTGATATTTTTAAAATTTATGGTAAATATTAATTGCAAACAGTCTCAAAGAATTCTTACAACATTTCTGGGTATATACTTTCTCTATGTTATCTCAACTGGTTAGGGAATCATATTCCTCCTTATTTTGGTTCATAGAAAATTATATATAAAATAATACCTGGGTTACCAATCTTCCAAAAAGACAAAGCAAAAAATAAAGTACATTAAAACCCTAAAACTTAACCAGTTTGATATCTTGCTATGTCTTTAAGATCATCATCATGAATACTCATCACTTTACCACATCTATGAATATTCTATTAGTTGTAGGAGATAATAATCTATTATTATGAAGAAGGGAATGACAAGGTAAACAAACACACATTCCAGTCACGTTTATTCTTCTTGATTATTTAACTTTTCTAACAATGAATCAGATGTTTTATAGTTACTTTTTGACTGTTTTGTTTTGGTGAGGAAGTTGGCCCTGGGCTAACATCTGTGGCCAATCTTCCTCAAGCTGAGCTAACAACTGTGCCAATCAATCTTCCTCTATTTTGTGTGTGGGACAGCACCACAGCATGGCTTGCTGAGCAGAGTGTAAGTCTGCACCCAGGATCTGAACCCATGAACCCCAGGCCACTGCAGCAGAGTGCTCAAACTTTAACCACTACCCAACCGGGCCAGCTCCACTTTTTGACTTTTTAAAAAAATCTTTGTGATATATCATTTAGCTAGATACCAAACCCAGATGGAAAACCATAGATTTTAATGTTTGTAACTATTTTATAAATATTATCTGCTTTCTCCCTATAAATGCCTTTAGGGTAACAACTAATCATATACAATATCTCATTTACCCAGTGCTATCAAAGAATAAAATATTCCACAAAAGGAAAAATTTCTAAACAAACCACTTTCTCCCTCAAAACTGTTTGCTTTAAGCATTTGTGGAAAATCTACTAAAATGGATTATATATATCCTGCCATCTTACGCATAATTATTTAAAACTGTTTAAGCTTTTCTTGATCCCCCAACTCTACTTTGTGAATTGTATTTAGGGTATTATACTGTAATACGGCAATTCCCTCAGAAGTAACAGAAGCCTTCTGATCTGTCTACCTGTGCACTGTTTTAGACCACCATTTCTTAAAGTTTAAATGTCTGTGGGGTTTTTTTTCCCCTTTTCTACTGTCGGCGTCTTCTTAGCACTATCAAGGCACCTTCTTCTAAGACTCCTCCCTCCTCCTCCTTTAGTTGTTCCTTTTAATTTATGTTTTCAAAGTAAAAAAGTTAAGTTTGGTAAAACTGTATTAAGTTTTTTTTTTAAGTAAATCAGCTTAACTAAGAAATTTCTCTAACAGTAAAGTATATCAAAATGACTCAGAAGGTAATTTTGTTTATTTCCAAGTTCCTGAATAAGGGAACTCTGAGAACTAAGGTAGTTATGTCCCATTGCACCAAACATGTTATTGATACTTGTGGCAATTCAGTGACATTGTCCAGTAAATAAGGGGTGGTGGGAGAGAAAAGCATTTTGAAACACAAAGAAATACACTAATTTTTCTCTATACTATGCTTCTTTATTTGTATCATAAAAAGCTCTGGCAAAATATGGGTTAAAAACTCCTCTTCCAGCAAAATTCTTGAAATATCATTAATAAGTCAAAGCAAAAGAAATATTTAATTTACCTGTAGACCAGATCTTTAGCATCTTATCCCAGGAGCCGCTGCAAAACTAAACAGAATAATATGAAGGGAAAACGAGTATGTAATATAATCCATCATATTATTTGCCTTATTTTTTCTGCTATTTAACTTAAAACCTTTCCTTTGCTCTGAAATCCTTACTACTGTGATAGCATCTGCCTGTCTTCCTAGTCTCCTGGAGGTTGCACCCTCTATCTCCTGGCAGTTGAGGAAGCTGCCATTTTTACACGGCTCTGTGCCCTGGCCACGGCTGCTCAGATCAGGGTGGGCAAGTGACCACACTGTGCCAATAGGTCTCTTCCTCCTTCAGGACCTTTTTTGAAAACTTCTGTTCCTGGGAGGTGAAGTTAGTCTTTCTCCAGGGACAGATGACATAGGACGTAAAATCTGGAATTAGTGAAGGCCAGGTTTCATTGCCATGTGGAGAGAGCCAGTTTGAGGCGAGAGAGAACAAAAGTCAACCTAGGGAAACAGGAGAGGGAAGGGTGTGACGGCCACGTTCAAGCCTCCACTCCACTGGGTCCTGAGACCCCACTGCCTCATCACCCTGCTGGTGGTGTGGCTGTCCACTCCTTCCTCGGATCTCACAATCTTTGAAGCTGAATAAGTTCAAGAGGAGCTTCTGTCTCTCGTAGCCAAAAGACAGGGTACAGTGAATTCACTTAAGTTTGGACTCAACAACATGGAAATCTTCTTCATGGCTCAATATGAATAATCATAACTCTTTTCCTTTGAATACATCAAATGTCCTCTGTTCTGGCAAACTGGCATAGAAATGCCGAAGAAGCACTCTTAAATCCAGAATACTTCAGTGTGGTTTAGGGAACTGTCAAATGGTGAGAGAGTTTGTAAGCCCTCAAGAGTCAATACAGTGTTGTCTTCAGGTTTGCTTCCTTTTAACTAACTTCTGCCACCTCGTTGTGACAAAGAGCAAATCAGCAATGATAGTAAAACAACCTCTACTGACACTAACCTTAGTGTGTGCTAAGGCTTAGACAATCAACTATATGCTTTCAGCTGATGACAGCACTGTGAGTAGCTGAAAGATTGAAAATGTCAATCACTATGACTTAAGAAGGGTAAAGAAATTGCTTGTTTATGTGATTTTTAAAAATTTCTGTAATTTACATAAAGTTCAAAACCAGAGACACCCAGGCTGAGGAAGTGAATCTTTGCATCTCTGATTGTATGAGTCTTTACTTTTCGTTTGAAACAACTGATATGAAAATAGGCCAATCACAATGAATACGTGGAGAAAAAACCTTTTGCGTAAGCTCAAATTCTCATTCGACAGAGTCCTATGAGACAACAGCTACTCACTTTGGTCCCTGTGCTGTCGACGGCGATGGAGTCCACACTCCCAGCATGACCCCTGCAGCAGTGCAGGGCTTTCACACTGTTTCTCTCCACATTCCACTCCCACAGGAGGACAGTCTGGTCCATGGAGGCACTGAGCAGCAGGCAAGACAAACTGTCTGAAGAGGAGAACACAATCAGAAACAAATTAGAAGAACAGTTAAAATACATCATGTTCTGAAACCAAAGAACTGAAGTTTTTGTTGTTGTTGAGAAAGACGTTAAAAAGATAAAAGAGCTCACATAGGTGGCTTGGAAACCGAAGTTAACTTACAGTGTAAAGGGAACAATCTTCAAAAATACTAGAAAAGTACTATACTGTGTGAGTTTCACACACTCAATATTAACTTAAAAATGTATATTATCTGATATAATTTTAGGAAGGACTCACTTTCCCTAATTTATTCAATTTTTTATATAAACCTCTTGTTCTTGAACACTATATATATATTTTGCGTGTCTGAGGAAGATTGGCGCTGAGCTAACATCTGTGCCAGTCTTCCTCTATTTTATGTGGGATGCCGCCACAGCATGGCTTGATGAGTGGTGCTAGGTCCACGCCCAGTACCTGAACCTACTAACCCCAGGCCACTGAAGCGGAGCACGCAAACTTAACCACTGCGAAACTGGGCTGGCCCCTTGAACTCTATATTTTTGAAAGACCTCATAATAAAGACCTCATGAGACATGAGACATTTCCTACCCTGTCCCCATTCTGCCCCAGCACTGAAAATGCCTATTGCCAATTCCCGATCCACAACCCTCTTAGTTCAGGCAAAGAGTCCCACCTTTTTTCACCCAGGCCACATCTTTTACAACATCTGTATGTCCCACAATTGTCATTATTGACTTTCCTTCCAAGGACCAGATCCGAGAAGTCTTATCATAAGAACCAGTCAGGATCCTATGAGGAGAAAAAAATCCTATGAAATACAAAAAGCAGCTTTTTCAAACCCTAAAATTGATTGTATTTCTAAGGCAATTTCTTGAGGATTATTCTTTCAAACTCTTCTTTAATACGAAGATTAAGATTTCAAAACACACTAGAATAGATCAGAAGATTTTACATTTGGCTTTTCCTGACCTCCTAAAAATAAAAACATAACCAACAAACCCTAGATCTCATTTTTACTATCGTTGTAAATACTACAACTCTCAGGGAAGCTAAGCAAATTGCTTGTAAAGTGTTAATAGTTCTTTGTATTTAACCAGTGAAAACCATTAAATAGAAAAACAGTAAAACCACATAAAGAAAAAGTAAAACCAGTAAAAACATAACTTTGGGTAATAACTCCAGGGAGACATTCTTTGAAAGTAAGCTCCTACTATGATCCACTCTTGAGGTGCTGTTCTACAAGCAAGGCCAGTGGGGGTTTGCTCTGAGCCATCCATACCTTCTTGATCCCAGTCTGCCCCCTTTAGCCCTAAAATAGCACAATCTGCATCTTCATGGTAGTAGGCCAGGAAATCTGTGGCTATAAAAGGGTTTTTTTCCAGCTATGAAACAAACTATAACCTAGTTTTTAAAAGCAACATGCTCAATCAAATAAATACCCTAAGACACTAGACTTATTCCAAAGACATATGTCACTATAACATCTTGAGACAGAAAAGAAAACCTATTAATACATATGTTTCTTCTTGACTATATTGAACGTAAAGATCTTTGGCATGGTCACTGATACGTCTATCACAAAATCACTTTTACAGAAGAACAGAGAATCAGAGACAAACATGCACATCATGCACTTAAAAAGAGTGATGGGGTGGCATAAGGAATCAGACACGAGAATGCTCATCTGGCAATACCATTCCTCCGCCCCTCTGATGGAACTGATCCAGTCATCGTGCAGCAAGCACTGCTCGGGCTGAGGTGCGGTGTACTTCTCCACGTATTCCAGTTCCACAACCTCTTCCTGGTCACAGAGAGAAACCAGACACCCATCAGGGGGTGCAACTTTAAGATGGTACATTATGAAGATAACACACCCCATTTAATACAGCTCCTTCACCTAAGTCCCCTTCACAACCAGACAATGTGGAGCCACACAAACAGTGAAAACCTTTATTTGACCTAACAGTATGCTAAGAGTAATATAAAGAAATACTAATGACCTTGGAAAATTTATGCTAAAAGTAGAAAAAAGAATATAAGAAACTTTAAATTATAAAATCATAAAAGCGTATTTGTTTAATGGGTATAGAGCTTCTCTTTAAGATGATGAAAAAGTTCTGAAAATGGAGTTATAATGGCTGCATAGTACTGTGAATGTACTTAATGACACTGACTTGTACATTTAAAAATGGTTAAAATAGTAAATTTTCTGTATATTTTACCACAGTTCTAAAAATTACCCCCCAAATTATAAAAGCAATTATAAATTGCATTTTAAATTATAGAAGCAATATTAACAGCAGTTTGGAGATTAGAGGAAGGGGAGAAGTCACTATAAATCACAATAACCTCACCTGTAAGTTTTTATATGTGCACAATCATTTTGTACACCTTTACTAGTAGTAAACATATATTTGCTATGCCCTTTCTTGATAATTCTTCCACAAATATGAAGGTATCTTTCCATATTCATTCATCTGCATTTCTTAAATATACTCTCAGAAGAAAAAAGGGGATTTCAAAATTTAATATAGAAACTGAAGCTCAAATTTCTAGGAAAAACCAATAATCAAAAGGATCTTGGTTGCTGTAGATTCAAGCTGATTCTAACCGGAGTTACCTACATTATCTGATAATACTGTAAGGAAAAAAGAGCAGGTGAGCACTGAACTTACTGATGAGATGTTTTCCAGTTCCATGTGTTTGACCAAGGGCATTCGCAGAAACTGACCCTTGATGAGGAAATCAAACTCCACATGTTTGTGGAACTCTAAAGAAAATACATGATAAAATTATCACTCTTAGGACATGAAGTGGATTGGCAGAGGTATACGAGACACCTCAAAACAAACAGGGACCTGTTATTCCAGTGTGGCCTCTGAGTTTCTCCAGAATTTCTCCATGACAATCAGGCCATGTATTCCAGTGTATATACTATGTGATTTTCTTTCTTTTCTTTTTTTTTTTGGTGAAGATTAGCCCTGAGCTAACATCCTCTGCCAATCCTCCTCTTTTTGCTGAGGAAGACTGGCCCTGAGCTAACATCTGCACCCATCTTCCTTTATTTTATATGTGGGATGCCTGCCGCAGCATGGCTTGATAAGCAGTGCATAAACCCAACCACTATGCCACCAGGCCAGCCCCCCATACTATGTGATTTTTAAGAACAGAAATACTTTGTTCTGTTGATATAATTTCTTTATTATTATTTTTCGTCTAATTTTTCAAATAACTTTTTATTCTATGAAAACGTTCAAATATATACCACAGGAGAAATAACAAAATGAATCCCCATCTCCACCACACACGGACAATTACCAACTCATGGACACTCATCTATACTCCTCTGTCCATTCCTCTACTGGTTCATTTTAAAGCAAACCTCAGAAATGACATCTTTTCATCTGTAAATGCTTTAGTATGTATCTCTAAACTATAAGGAATTTTTAAAAAGTCACAATGCTAAAAAATTTAACAATTATTCCTTTTAATATCAAATAGCCTATGTTCATATTTCCTCAATTCACAAGTGTCTTTTTACAGTGAGCTTTTTAGAACCAGCACCCAAAATCCACACATTATATTTGATTAATATGTTTTATTTAATCTTTAACTGTTTCTCCTCCTTTTCTTTCCTTGCCGTTTATTTGTTGAAGAAACTGGGACATCTGTCTTGTAATATTTCTTACATTCTGGGTTTGGTTGATTCCAACTGCAAGGTGTCCCCTAACATGTTCCTCTAGCACCTGTACATCCTGTATACCAGGCAGACCTAAACACTAGATTAGATTTCAAGTGTGCTTTTTTTGGGCAAGGAGGCAAGAATATTTACACACAGTATTGTGCATTTCCTACTGCATCACAGGAAGCATATTATCTTGTTGTGTCTTTTTTATGATTTTAAGATCCACCTCTGGGCTCAGATGATGTCAGTCTGATCCCACCCATCATAATGTTTTCTGTCAGCCTTTTACCTAATTAATGGTTTTAGCAGCTATTGATAATCACTACTTAAATCCATTACTTAATTTAGTTACAAAATGCTAAAAATGTTTCATTCTTTCTGCATTTATTAGGTATAATCCTTCTGAAAGAATTCCCTCGTTGATCATTTAGATTGTTACTTTTAAAAATCTGAAATCTGAATCATTTGCATCTTCAACTCAAGAGCAATGACTCAGTTATTCAATTTATACAAAAAGACAAACCAATGTTTATCTACAAGATTAGAAAAATATTCAACTATTTGGGCAACAACAAACAACCATATACTGCTATTGCAAAGCCTCTATTGCAAAAATAATTCTTCTAATTCAAAGACTTTTTCAGCAAATTTAGAAAAGTAACGATGCATCAGAATCTCCATACATTCCTGATGAAAGTAAAGACAAGGACTGATAGGAAATGCTATCAGAATACCTCTGAATCAAGAACTACCGCTTGCTAGCAATGAAAAGATTACAGACCCTGCCCCTCCCAAAACAGATGTTCAGAAACATCATCTCAAACTTAAAAAAGTTACGGGATTATCTGAAGATGAAGGGAAAATATTAGGCAATGTTTCTAACTCTCACCTCCCCATTCCTCCAACTAGAGTAGAATCAAAAGAGCCTTGAAGTGTCGGAAACACCTGTGTGAAAATATGCTTGCCTCTAAATGGTGATTCCATGGACAAATTTTCTTTTAAACATCACACTTTATGCTATTTTCAATTTTTCATGTTTAAATCTTCTATTTTATGTACGGTTTCATTAGTTTTTTAAAAACATCTTATTACAGGAAATTTAAAACAGAGGCAGAAGTGGAGAATAATATAATAAACCTTCATACACCTATCACCCAACTTTAACAATTATCGACTTATGGCCAATCTTGTTTAATCAGTATTTCTGCAGACATTGTTCATATTAATTTTATGCGCTAATAATTTATACTCGTACAATACATATGTTTAATATTTATACCTTTATAAATGTTTTACTTGATACTCTTGCATGTTTATAAATGTTTGCTTTATCCATTAATTGTCTTATGAATTCTAAATACTTAAAAAAAATACCACTATTAATTTTGGCATTTGTTATTACCCAAAATACTCAAATACTGATAATGTCGTTTTGCCTTGCAGAAGTAGAGCAAGTGAGGCCCAAGAACCAAGATGTTCGTTCATGCCTACCCAGCCCAGCCCTCTCTAGCACAATCCCAATGTCTTGATAACCTCTACATCACAACTATTATATCAACATCTTTATTCCTAAATCTCAACCACCTTATCTCCATGTTCCCTTAAAAGCAGATTAAACTGTAATATTTTTTTCTGAAAACTTTTATTTTAAAGCATTTTTCTGAGTATCATGTAGCAGGGAAACCCATATAATTTATAAATTTTACTGTTATAAAATGCATGTAGTATTATAAAATAAAGCCAAAGATATGTAAATAAAATTAAAATGTGATATATTTTAGTGTAGTTAGTGGCACTGTGCCCTCTCGTAACTTCTCAGAGCATGTATACCCACCATTTTTGGCCTCCAGTAATTTATTGATGATGTTACTAAGGTCAGCAATTTCAGAGGCTGCAGGAATTGAGAAGGGGACATCATCTACCGCATATCTATAAAAAGGAAACGATACATCAAGATCAAGTCTACAGATATTTTAACAAATGTGCATTTACTCACTAAACAAACATTTACTGAGTATCTAATACATACCAGATATCTTGCTACATGGGGTTAACAAAAACGAATTAAGATATGGTCTCTGTTCTCACAAAGAGTTAAAGTCTGGTAATCAACTACAATCAGACTTTTTAAGAATAATGTTACAAGTGACAAGTAAACTGGGAGAACAAAGTATTAGGTCATTTCAACCAGAGAAAAGGAGGATAGAAGAGCAGGGCCTTCAGCTCTATCTAGAAAAGCGAGTTTTTGCCAGGTGAAAGGTGGGTGGACAGGAAAAAGGGTGCGGGAAAGTGGGGCGAGCAGCAAGACAATAACTGAGAGTTATTACACTGCCCAGCCAGCCTGTTCCAGAAAGTCCAATTTTGCTCTAGGTAGTGACCAAAGATAAGGCTAAAGAGATGTGCACGGAGTAGTTTATATACTGTGTGAAGAAGCGTTTCCTTCTTTCCCTGGGTAATGAGGAATCACTGTAGCAGTCGGAGTTAAGGAATAACATCATTAGGGAAGATCATTAGATCTTTCTCAACAGCACTGCAGAGGCTGGATTAGAAGAACACATGACAGAAAGAAGAGAACAGGAAACTCTTGTAAGAGAGAATGGCAGAAAATATTTGCAAATCATGCATCTGATAAGGAACTTGATTCTAGAATACATAAATAACACTTACAACTCAATAATAAAAAGGCAACCCAATTTAAAAAAGGGGCAAAGGATTAAAATAGATATTTCTCAAGAGAAGATATACAAATGGCCAACAGACACATGAAAAGATGCTCAACATCATTAGTAATCAAGGCAGTGCAAATCAAACCACACTGAGCTATCACTCCACACACACTAGGATGGCTATAATAACAAAGACAGATAATAAGTGTTGGTGAGGATGTAGATAAACCCTTAGTCATTGCTGGTGGGAATGTAAAATGTTGCAGTTGCTTGGGAAAAATCTGGCAATTCCTCAAAAAGTTAAACATAGAATTACTGTTTGACCTAGCAACTCCACTCCTAATTATATACCCAAGAGAAATGAAAATATATGTCCACACAAAAACTTGTACACAAACGTTCACATTACCGTTATTCATAATAGCCAAAGGTGGAAACAACCCAAATATCCACCAACTAAACAATGGAAAAAAATGTGGTATATCCATACAATGTTAATATTATTTGGCCATAAAAAGAAATGCAGTACTGATACATATTATAACACAGACAAACCCTGAAAATTATACTAAGTGAAAGAAGCCAGTTACAAAAGACCACATATTATATAATTCCGTTTATATGAAATGTGCAGAACAGACAAATCTACAGAAACAGAAAGTAGATTAATGGTTGCCCAGGGCTGGGGGTAGTGGAAGGATTGGGGACAGGTAAGAGCTAAAGGGGAATGAATAATGTTCTAAAATTGACTGTAGTGATGGTTGCATAATTCTGCAAATATGCTAAAAAACACTGAATTGAACACTTCAAATGTGTGAATTCTATTGTATGTTAATTACATCTCAATAAAGTTGTAATAAAAAAAAGTCTCTATAAGGCCTGAATTAAGGCTGTATCTGCAGAGAATGGAAAAGTTTCTCTTTTTGCTACAATGGGGGTGTGAGGGGGGTTTCAGTTCTTGTTAAAATGTAGATTCCAGATCAGCAGGTCTGGGGTGGAGTCCAGGATTTCTGCTTTTTTCTAACAATCTCCCCAGTGATGCTGATGCTGCCTGTCCTAAAATACACTTCGAGTAGTAAGGCTGTAGTTACATATTTCTCATGCCAAAGAAAGTTAGCAGTTATTTAGGTTCCCCAAAAGATAATGAAACCTAGAAATTAAAAATTTTGGTTCTTTCTTTCATTTACTATTTTGTTCAGTAAAATGAGGTCAACTCATAAAGCTATAAACACAAAGATATAATCTTAATTGAAGTGGGCGTTTTCGAGCTTATAGCTGACATAACCTTGTTAATAAAACAAATCTTTATTATTATCAGTACCAGAAGAACTTGACAAACATTTGCTGACTCAGTCAATCTAAGAAACTTAATACATAGTGCCTACCATTAAGAGCTTTACAATATAGTTGAAGAGACCAGGCAAACACAAAGAAAAGTTAATACGGTAATATACACCACAAGGCAGAAGATAATTAGGTTTCAAACAAATGCTACAGACCTGGGGACCACTGGTAAAAATGTTTATATATACATGTATGTTTACACACACACAGTGGTGTATATATATATATACACAAAGGCATACGTGTATATGTATGTATACAAATACACAAATCTGTAACTGAATTGACTTCACACTTCTATCAAAAACGAATTCTACCAACCTCCTATTCAGAGTTCCGCTTTCCAACCTGGTTTAGAAAAGCATTGTCTATCACCTACCTAAAAGAAAAAGTTGTGTCGCCAGAAACTGTGAAACTCCACTAGCAGCCAGCCTGTAACGACTTGGTGCATTGTTCATTGTTAGATTACATAATGTGCTCCATTCTGGAAGCATACCTGAAGCCCTTCAGGCCCTCTGCACTCACAGTTCAAATTATATAGAGCCTGAGAAGCTAGGCAGAAAAGAGGTGATCTCAGAGATCGGTCCCTGAGAAATGCTCTAAGGTCCCGCCTCCACTCGAGCAGAAAACGCGCTCAAGCGAGGAGCCCAGCAAAAAAGGGGGTGGGGTGGGGGAGTGACATGACGGCAAAGACAAACAGGGATCCACAAGGTCATACCGAAGGAGTCCTTGGAAAGGATCCCAGGGAGGAGGGAGGCGGGAGAGAAGGGGAGGCGGCTTACTTACTTCTTGTTGTCAGTGAAGAAGCGTGTCTGAAGCTGAGCCATGGCGGGGAGCACACACGAGACTTGCCTGCGGATGCGCGCGGGGCAACAGTCGGACGACCGGCGCTCTGGTCTCTCAGGACTGCAAGAGGAGGCAGCTCAACAGTAGACAGCACAGGGCAGCGAGAGGATGCCGTCCAAGACCGGGCCCCGCTTCCTTTCCTCGGGGCTCCTCAGCAAGAAGGCACCACGAGGCTGCGCTGCCTCAGAGGACCAGCCCACACACATCAACTACCTATCCCAGAGCGAGGAATCATCGATTAGTACGGCACAGCCTTAAAGGCGACGTGTCCCCTTAATCTTTTTGGATTTCTTTTAATATATTTAGGCCTGTGATGGATTATGAAGAAACAGAAAGGCCCAGTTCAAATCTGCTTCTCTCTCTCTCTTTTTTTAAATTTTAAGAAGCTGTCTTTAGACCCGATCACTTCACATTCAGCTCCTAGATACTACAACCCCCAGAAAGCAGCGCTTCTCAGACGCTGTCACCATGGGAATCGTAGTCTTTTTGCCGCGCCGCCCTCGGGATATCTAATTTGCATTAAACCTTCCAGACTCCAGCCCGATATCTATTATATTTTCTCTGCCTTCAGCTTTCATTTACTAAAGGCTTTCTAGGTTTATTTTCTCGCGCATACTCCCAATCAGAACATCACTCCGTCAAGATTTTTTGTGGGTTCTCGCCCCGCCCTCTACGCTTTAGATGCAGGTTAGAGTCTGGAATACAGAAAACAGAACGAATCTGAAAGGCAACCGAGGACGGTGGCCGACAGTGGACTTTTCTCCTGGCCCTGCGCTGCGCGCTCTCGGAGTGGTGCGCCTGCGCATGGTGCTGGTCTCCATGGCGGGGCCTCGGAGCCAAGACGAGGTTGAGTAGACTCGTTTTGAATTTTCTCCCCTCTGCTCCAGCACTTGGTGGACTTCCCTGCTCGCCCTGTAGGGCTCTCGGCGGCGCTGGGACTGGGCGAGTCGGAGGTTTGGCAGAGCTGTCAGCGCCGACGGACCGGACGCTGCCTCCCAGCCCCCTTCCCTCTCCTGCGTCCTCCTCCCGTCACCTCCCGACCCGCCGGCCCCCGAGCCGCCGCCGCCCCCGCCCCTGCCGCAGCCCGGCCCTGAGGCGTCCGCGCCCCGCCTCGCGGCCTCGCGGGGCCCTCCATGGCGAGGCCCACCCCGCCCGGGACGCGCTCGCGGGCCCCGGCGAGGCCGGCGGCGCGGGTGGAGGCTGGGCGTGCCGAGGCGGGGAGCCGAGCCGGGGAGCCCCGCCGCGGGAAGGACGGCCCCGGGCGGCGGCGCCCGCGCTCTCGGGGGCTCTTCTCTGTGTGCGCCCGTGTTAGTGTACGTGTAGACCGGGAAGGGCGTCCTCCCACGCCCTCTCCGCGCTCCGACTTTTTTTTTTTGTCTTGAAGTTACCCAAAGGCCTGTGCCTTCATCGCGGTGCCCGAGGATTACTCTAGTTGAACGTAGTTGTCTTTCTGAGGGAGGATGGACGGAGAGAGAACTATCCGGATCTCAAAGTCGCTTTTTAGGGCGTTCTCCAGGAAAGCTCCCAGAGGGGGCCTCCAGGAGACAGCGGTTTAGAATCAGGCGGGGCGCGCTGTGTGCAGGTGAAGACGACTGAAGCTGTCCTCTTTTCCCTTGCCTGAAGATGTACTGAAATTACTAGTAGACACCCGACATTTAAGTCAACCTTAGAATATGGGAAGTGATTTAAACAATTGTAAGCGAAAGGTAATCTTTTGTTAGAGAGGCGTGGCGGAGAAGCTAGGACTGGTCTCAGTTGACTCACCTGTTTAGAATGCAGGCCTTGGAACCCGAATGCGGGCCCAGGAACTTTGAATCCTGCCTCAGCTACTAATTTGTTAACCTCTCTGTGCCACGCTTTCCTCAACTGTGAGAATTAAATGCCACATAGTAAACGTTAACTGTTATTACCATCATCATTTGATGTCAGTTGAAGTAGATGCTTTGCCATTGTGAATAAGGGAGAACAGCCTAATGGTTAGAAGAATAAAATGAGAAAGCCTAGGTGCTGAAGTTCTAGGAAAGGACTGGGCTTGCAGATGGCAACGGTGGTCATTTAACCGTGTGATTCATTGTAATGGTGAGAATTGTGTGTGTCCTGTAAGTTAGACCACCTGAAGTTTGAAACACTTTTTAAATTGAAGTCCTGCTGTTTAATCCATATTTTTAAAATTTTGGAGAAGTGGAAAGAAATTTGACAGTTTTAAAATTCTCCTCTAAACATTAAGTGATTTTTGAGTTACAGCAGTAAAACTGCTTCAGTTAAAATTCTTAGAACCTAAATTTTCAAATAATTAAGTTCTTTTTCAGATAATTTTTTATTATTGATAATATATCACTGGTTAAAATATCTTCTAAAAATGTTTAGTTAATCAGTAGACTAATACATTTTTAGCTATCATTAATTTGAAATCTATCAAAATAAGAAAATACAATACCTGATGGAGTCAATACAGGTTGATCTTAATTTGAATTGAAAAATATGATCAGTAAGATACAGAACCTGAATGCTTAGGAAGATGAATCTTCAATTTGCAAAGCAGAAATGTTGAATTCACTGAAATACATTTTTCATTTGACTGTGACCTTTAGTTAAGGGAAAATTAGTTAATAAGTGTTCCAGAATAAGTGTACTCCCAGTGTGATGGCTTTGGTATTTTTTCAACAGTGACGTGTCATGTTTGGTGTTGCCTCTGTGCAATACCTGGGGTAGTTAGTGCTTTTACTTTGTTTTTCTTAAATTTACTTAGAAGATTAACTGCAAGCTTTTGGTTCTTAACAATCTCCTGCATGATTGCATGATTCGTTTGCTACGGTCCCCATGAACACACATTGTTGGCTGGAGAACCACAGCTTGGAAAATATATTTTTCTTGATTATATGTTTCTTTTTTCTGTATATGAGGTCATGGTGTGGTATAGTATAAAGACTATGCATGGGCTTTGGAGTCCTCACTGTTCTTTTTTTTTTTTTTCCCCCTACTTAGTCTTGAATCTGAGCTCTGATGCTGTCTGTGATCTTGAGCAACTCACTTGACAGCTTTGGTTTTCTTCCCTATGACTCGACATAATAAGATCTACCTCATAGGCATTGTGAGGATTATAGGGAATAATTTGTGAAGGTGTCAAAGAGCAAAGAGGTAAAAAGAGGTATGTGTGTACAGGGTAAGAAGGGTAGAACCAAGATTACAGGGAAGTTTATAGGGAGGACAAACCTTAGATAAAAGAGACATTGTGAACACTCGTGTTAAATGTTTTTCACTGAAAAGTTAAAATGAGTTATTGTTTATGTATATTTGCATACATTTAAAAGTTTGATTTTGATTTAACATACTACAACTTTCAAAACCCATCTTTAAAAAAATAAATTATTTTATAAATTATTTGTGAACTAGGAGTCTTGATTTAATTTTTGACATCACTTATTCATAGTAATTTTGTATACATCATAAAATGAACATTATGTCATTTACCTACCCTGAAAGAGGAGAGAAATTGTATTTTCTAAAGTACTTTTGAGCAATATTTTTTAATGTAGTTAATAAGATCTGACACTGATATTGAATAAACTTCAAGATCCTTTAAATCTTGAGACAGTAACCAAGCTATGTAGAATTAAGAGAAACTCTGACTAAACTTCAAGGGGCTTCATCCTTGAGTTATCCTGTCTGGTGATTTATTCTCGGACCACTGGTTTTAACGCATAAATTTTACTACACAAAAGCCTGTAGGAGAAACTCAACAAAATGATCAGATGTTAAGACAATTTTTTAGAAATTGCAGCTGAGAATTACCTCTCAAATTTTGAACACACAGAAATGCTGTTCAACAAAATCAAAACAGCAATAGACCACGTATGATCCGCAGAGATGTGAGTCACTACGGCCCGAGGAGTCTCCTCCCTCTGCCGAGCATTCATTATATATCAACAATAAACAGCCCTTTCCTCTATAAATGAAAACAGCAAATTTTTAATTTAACAGTTTCTTCCTAATCTTTGCTTTTAATATAAGGTAACATCCACTTTTTTAATGTGATATGAAACGTTCTAGAATGCAAAATTAATGCGTTAGTGTATGTTCTGAAGTCCAATCATGATTAACTGTCTAGACTACATATTTAATACTTTCTTCTTTTTTTCAGCTCTCTTTCTCCAATCCCAATTCTACTTGCCTAAGAAATAAGCTTGTCAAATCAAGGCTGGGATTTTATAGGGAGTGGGATGTGGGGAGGGGGGCCTTTGAGTTCAAGCTTCCATGACTCCGAAAGATGCCCTGTTTGTAAATATTTTTCTTATGGAGAAAAATGTAATTTCCTGTAGAGGTCTTTGTGTCAGTAGTAGTTATAGAATGTGAGAGTTAAAACCTTAGTCCAACTACCTAACTTTAGATAAGGAAACAAACAGAGAGGTTGAGTCACCTGCCCCAGGACACAAGCAGTTATCTGTAAAGTCAGTCCTAGGCTTTAGTTCTCCTTAACTGAGTCAATTGATGGTTCTGTTATACCAGGCTGGTGATGGCTATTTTATAATAAAACCTTTCTTTATGTGTAGGAAAATAAAATGTATATGAATATCTGCCTTCTCATTACAGAAAAAATGCTGCTATGAAGATATAATTATAGCTTTCACATAAATGAAGTTACAACTATCATGATTTAGTGCCCCAAAAGGAAGAACTTCAGTGAACAAGAGAGGGCATTTTGTGGGTAGTAGAATGCTCCAGGCCTGGAATTTAAACTTGAGCTACTGCCTGAAGGTAATAATCTTATTTTTAACTAATTGAAGGTTATAGCTCTATAAAAATCAACTGTTGCCTATTACATATTAATGAAAAAGTCAAATTGTACTTTGTTTATAGGTACTTTGTTCTGTTTGTGGTTACCAGTTGGAAAAGAACATTTTATACCTAGCTACTTAATATTAATATCTTCATTCTTAAAAACTTTACTTTCACATAGTTAATTGAAAGTTAGGGATAATATTTACAGCACATACTAACATTGAGGTTAGATGGGAAAATTGGGTATTTTGAATCACCCTGCAATTGTCAAGCTTGAAGAAAGTAATGCAGATTGATAGAAGAATTAGGGGAGGAAGGAGTAATACTTTTCACTGTATTCAAATTATTTTTCAAAAAGGATGTCTGTAACTTAAGAATGTACTTTTTTTGTGTGTTTTTGAGGAAGATTGGCCCTGAGCTAACATGTGTTGCCAATCTTCCTCTGTTTGCTTGAGGAAGACTGTGCTGAGCTAACATCTGTGCCAATCTTCCTCCATTTTATGTGGGATGCCACCACAGCATGGCTTGATGAGCTGTGCTAGGTCCACACCTGGAATGTGATGTGAACCCACGAACCCTGGGCCACCAGAGTGGAACGTGCAAAGTTAAGCACTATGCCACTGGGCCTGCCCCTTAAAAATGTACTTTTAATCTCCAATTCAACAATGGGTTAGGTCAATAGATATTGAAACCCACTTTTGCATATAGAAACTACTTAAAGTAGTATTTCATCAGTGTAATCACAATAACACCAACCCTGGTGGTCTAGTGGTTAGGATTTTGTGCACTCATCCCCACCACCCGGGACCATTTCCTGGTCAGGGAACCACACCATCTGTCTGTTGGTTGTCATACTGTTGCTGTGCTGCTGAAAGCTCTGCCACCAGTATTTCAAATGCCAGGAGGGTCACCCACAGTGGACAGGTTTCAGTGAAGCTTCCAGACTAGACAGACTAGGAAGAAGGACCTGGCTACTCACTTCTGAAAAACTTGGCCGTGAAAACCTGTGAATAGCATTGTCTGATACAGCGCCGGAAGGTGAGAGGATGGCGCAAAAAGGCCGGGCAGGGTTCGGCTGTGCTGTCCACATGGTCACTAGGAGTCAGAGTTGACACAATGGCACTAACAACAATCACAAAGGCTTGTTTCAGATGTCCTGTGGTGCATATTGAAGGGAAAATTTTGAGTTTTGTGTTCTCAGAAGACAATAGAGAAAAGAAGTTGTCTTTCTTCAATTGGCCAGATCCCAGTCTGGGCAAAGTTCTGAAGTAAGAGGTTTGCCTTGGCAATCTTCTCTGTGAGCATCCTCCCCACGCCTTCCCTAGGGCGGTCACCCTGCCCTGCGTCTCCACGGCAGCACCTAGCTCAGGCTTTGAGTTCAAATGCACTTGCTTTCTCACCTCCAAATTAAGCTTTTCAGGGTAACTGTTTTTAACTCATCTTAAAAGAGGAAAGATATCCTGATAGAAATTTACACAAATTTCTTAATGACTGATAGTCTCTCCAGAGTTTTTCACTTTTTGAGAGAAAATGCTGGTTAACTCCAATGAAAATTTATTTCATTGGTGAAATTTCAGATAGGGTAAGAGAAAGTAAACAAAATGAAAAAGATGTAGGCCAGTGGGGACAATTTCTAACAGGATCAGGGCACCTATTGAGAAACTAGGCGTGAGTTTTTAGGGTTCTTTCCCCTAAGCTAGTTGCACTTTTCCCTCTCTTTCCCAAGCTGCGCTCCTGACTCTCTTTACAGAAGGTCTTCGCAGTGGACACGATGCCTGTGTGGTTAGAGCTCTGGCCTCTTCATCGGGTTAGAGAGCTGTAGGTTGCTTGCAGGGGGGGCTTGTGTGTCATAGGGACTGCCTGTAATTAAATTTCAACCAGGACAAGTTGAGAACAAATGCACAAAGAACTTTTTTTAGCATCTCTTATCTGTTAACCTATCCTCCCCCTCAAAAAAAGATTTAAAGCTGTGACTAATGAAGGAAGGAGGGAGCTGTCTGTTACCTTGAAAGCGGTCCTATTGTGATAATAAAGAGTGGGCTTTGGAATCAATAAATGTAGGTTTGAATCCTTGCTCAGCCGCTTAGTATTTCTGTAATCTTGGGAAAGTTATTTAATTGCCTGATTCTTATTTCCTTATATGTAACTTGGAGAAAGCAGCTGAATCACAGGTTTGTTGAAAGGATTAAATAAAATGATGTATGTAAAACAGCTTTAGCATAGTGCGTTACTATGCTAAGTGCTCAATAAATGATAACCTTATACCCTTGAACAGTGGGCCTCAGTTTCCTTTTCTGTAAAATGGTGATAATAGGTCCTACATCACGTAACAATAGAGTGTTTGTTAATGATTCTAGCTAATAATTGTCAAGTATAATAAACATTCTATAAACATTAAATTATTTTTTGGCTATCACAATTAAATGCATAATCTTTATTCTATCATAATAATACATTAAATAATTAAAGAGCTCTCAAAAATATTTTTAAATCTTAATGTCGATATCTTTAAACAGTGAATATTTCAATATGCTTAAAAAAATTGGGAGCCGGCCCAGTAGTGTAGTGGTTAAGTTTGTGTTCTCCACTTTGGTGGCCTGGGGTTTGGGGGTTCAGATCCTGGGTGTGAAACCACACACCACTTGTCAAGCACTGCTGTGGCAGTGTCCCACATACAAAAAATAGAGGAAGATTGGCACAGAGGTTAGCTCAGGGACAATCTTCTGTTAGAAACATAAAATCTTAGAACTGACTGGGATCTTTGATATCACCCATACCAACTCCTCATTTTAAAGAACTAGAAATTGAAGTTCAGAGAAATTAACAATTTGAATTTTTCATTAAATCTAGACTGACCCCATGTTCTTTCTCTATTACATTTATATGTTTTGTGAATTTTTCTTTTTTTGAGGAAGATTACCCCTGAGCTAACATCTGCCGCCAATCCTCTTCTTTTTGCTGAGGAAGACTGGCCCTGAGCTAACATCCATGCCCATCTTCCTCTACTTTATATGTGGGACGCCTACCACAGCATGGCTTGTCAAGCGGTGCATAGGTCCACACCTGGGATCCGGCTGGCAAACCCTGGGCCATCGAAGCGGAAGGTGCGAACTTAACCACTGCACCACCGGACTGGCCCCAAAGATGTGTGAATTTTTAAACTAAACAATAATAATGTTGAAATAGAGTCTATTAGTCATCTAAAACTGAAAAACTTTTTGTAATTTTTTTCAGACAGTATAGAAAAATATATTTAGAAGCTTCATACTAAGTCCAGATAAGTTTTGATTACATTGATGAAAGTTTTGATTACATTGATGAGATGACTGTTAACAAATTTTTGCCCTTAAGAAGCTAAGAGTTTATTTAGTCTGGGTAGGTGAAATTTTAATCTTAGTTTGCACAATTAAAGGTTGAAAAGTAATTTACTGAGCACTGACCTTGTACTAGGAACTGCACCAAGCCCTTTGCATACGTTACTTTGTTTAATCTTTGTAACAACCCAAAGAGGTGAATACAATAGTATTGCCAATTTGCAGATGAGAAAACTAAGTCTCAGAGTCATTAGCTAATTTGACAAGTAAGTATAAAGTTGAAATTCAAACCTATACCCTATCACTCCAGAACACTCTCTTCAACTATTTTATACAATTTTACTGACAAAACCTTCTCATTTTTATTTTAAAAGTTAGTGAAAAAATAATATATTTTCTTTTGCAACCTAACTCCAACATTGTCCAGAGTGTGATAACTTAACCAAAACTTCCAGGATAATTTTGGAGTTCATATACTGTGATTTGTTGTTGGCTTTGGTTTACAGTCTCTCTGATTGCTTTTTCTTTTTTTAACTGAAAGACTTTCTTTAGAACAGTTTTAGATTTAGAGAAAAATCGAGCAGCTAATACAAAGATTTCCATGTTCCTCCCCCTCGTCTCCCACCCTCCTCCCCTCCCCCCAGCACACTGTTTTCCGTTACAGTTATGCGTTGCTTTACTGCAGGGATCTCTACTGAGAAACGCGTCCTTAGGTGATTTTGTGGTTGTGCGAACATCATAGAGTGTACTGAAAGGGAACAAAACTTTCTACCCCAAAATGTGTCTCTTTAAAGTAGGGATTATTTTAGGCTGATTCTTTTTAAGAAATGAAAGATTCTTAAAAATCTGGTTTTTTTTCGTTACCTCCACCTTAACTGCCCAAAAGAATTCAGATAAAAAAAACATGTCTCAGGAAGCAGGCTACCACCTTAGCGTAACATAAACTAGGTGGTAGATAGGGAGGAACCTAGAAAAATCTGTTTCTTGGGCTCCCCTCTGTGTTCTTCTGTTTCTGTGTGGCCAAACACCTGTTTTCCAAACATTTGCTCCTTTTCACCTACCTGTGAATTGTGTTCTTTCCCTTTGAAGTCCACTCTCCTCACCCCCAACACTTTCTTTTATCTTTGGCTGAGGATGGCATTTAAGGTGAGGGCTTCAGCCATTTTGGTCAGTCACTTGGTTTTCCTCTGTTTCTCCCATGTGTACATGTGATTAAACTTTTGTTTGTTTTTCTCCTGTTAATCTGTCTCATGTCAGTTTAATTCTTAGACCAGCCAGGAGTATAGAGGAAAATTTCTTCCTCCCATACAGCACTTACATGAACCTAGGTGGTATAGCCTACTCTACAGCTTGGCTCTATGGTACTAATCTTATGGGACCACTGTCATATATATGGTCTGTTGTTGACCAAAACGTTTTTACGTGGCACATGACTATATTAGCGTCTTGCATTAGTGTGGTACATTTCTTAAAATTAATGAACCACTGTTGATACATTATTATGAACAAAAGTCCATAGTTTTCGTTAAGGTTCACTCCTTGTGTTGGACAGTTTTATGGCTTTTGCCAAATGTGTAAAGTCATGTATCCACCATTACAGTATCATAAAGAATTGTTTCATCACCATAAAAATCATAGGCTTACGATAAAATCCAGCAGTTGTACTACTAGGTATTTACCCAAATGAGTTGAAAATTTATGTCCAACAAAAATCTACACATGGATAGTCATAGCACCTTTATTCACAATTGCCAAAACTTGGAAGCAACCACGATGTCCTTCAATAGGTGAATGTATAAACACTCTGTGGTATATCCATACAGTGAATTATTATTATTCACTGATAGAAAGAAATAGGCTATCAAGCCACAGAAAGACATGGAGAAACATTAAATGCACACTGACAAATGAAAGAAGACAGTTTGAAAAGGCTATATACTGTATGATTCCAAATATATGGCGTTCTTGAAAAGGCAAAACTATAGACATAGTAACAAGATCAGTAGTTGTCAGAGGTTGGGGATGGTGTTGGAGGGTGGGAGGGTTTTAGGGAGGGATAAATAGATGACGCAACAGGAGATTTTTATGGTGATGGAACAATTCTTTATGATACTATAATTGGTGTAATTTTGATTTGCATTTCCCTGATGATTAATGATGTTGAGCATCTTATCATGTATCTGTTGCCATCTGTATATCATCTTTGGAAACATATCTATTCAGATCTTCTGCCCATTTTTAAATCAGATTGTTTGGATTTTTTGCTGTTGACTTGTATGAATTCTTTATTTTAGATATTAATCCCTTATCAGATATATGATTTGCAAATATTTTTTTCCATTCAGTAGGTTGCCTTTTTGCTTCATTGATGGTTTCCTTTGCTGTGCAGAAGCTTTTCAGTTTGATGTAGTCCCACTTGGGACTTTTTTGCTTTTGGTGTCAGATTGTAAAAATCATCACCAAGACCTATGTCAAGGAGTTTACCACCTATGTTTTCTTCTAGGAGTTCTGTGATCTCAGGTCTTATGTTCAAGCCTTTAATCCATTTTAAGTTATTTTTGTGTACAGTATAAGATAGTGGTTGAGTTTCATTCTTTTACATATGGCTGTCCAGGTTTCCTAACACCATTTATTGAAAGACTGTTCTTTCCCATTGTATATTCTTGGCTCATTTGTCATAAATTAATTGACCATATATGCCTGGATTGATTTCTGGACTCTATTCTGTTTCATTGATCTGTGTGTCTGTTTTTATACCAATACCATTAAGTTGTAATTTCTATAGCCTTGTAATATAATTTGATATCAGGGAGCATGATACCTCTAGCTTTCTTCTTCTTTCTCAAGATTTCTTTGGCTATTTGGGGTCTTTTGTGGTTCTATATAAATTTTGGGATTATTCTAGTTCTGTGAAAAGTGTCGTTGGAATTTTGATAGGGATTGCATTGAATTTGTTGATTGCTTTGGGTAGTAAGGACATTTTAACAATATTGATTCTCCCAATCCATGAGCATTGAAAATTTTCCCATTTATTTGTATCTTCACTTTCTTTCATTAATGTCTTGTAGTTTTCACTATACAAGTCTTTCACCTCCTTGGTTAAATTTATTCCTAGGTATTTTATTCTTTTTGATACAATTGTAAATAGGATTGGTTTTTTAATTTCCCTTTCTCATAGTTCATTATTAGTGTATAGAAATAACAAATTATGTATTGATTTTGTATCTTGCAACTTTACTGAATTTATTAATTCTAACAGTTTTTTAATTTCTCCCATCTAGGTTTTGTAGTTTTCAGTGCATAGATCTTCCATATCTTTGTCAAGTTTATCTCTAGAATTTTCATTTTTTTAATGCCATTGTGCTATTTTAGGCAGCTGGTATCATACTTTGTTCATATAAAATTCTAGTCTAAACTTACTGTTCATATTGGCTGTACTTAAAGTTGGTGGCAAGTGAGATAGAACATTTTTTATTATGCATTGCTGGATTTTGTTTGCTGAGGTTTTATTTAGGATGCTAGCATTTATATGTTTATGATTATTTTAAAATATATTTTTTTTATTGGACTGAAAACTTTATCTTTTCTAGAGAATAGCCTCGCAGTGAGACATTTCTCTTGATGCCAAGGAGCTCCCAACTGCTTTCAAAGGCAACCTCAAAGCCTATCATTTCCTTTTCTTTTCTTTTTTTTTTTACTTAGGTCATAATAGTTTATAACTGTGTAATTTCAGTTGTACATTATTATTTGTCCGTCACCATTTAAATGTGCCCCTTTACCCCTTATGCCCACTCCCCAACTTCCCCTGTGGTAACCACTAATCTGTTCTCTTTGTCTCTGTGTTAGTTTATCTTCCACATATGAGTGAAATCATAAGGTGTTAGTCTTTCTCTGTGGGGCTTGTTTTGCTTAATGTAACACTCTCTAAGTCCCTCTATGTTGTTGCAAATGGGACAATTTTGTCTTTTTGTGGCTGAGTAGTATTCCATTGTATATGTATATACATATATATATATACACCACATCTTCTTTATCCATTCTTCTGTTGATGGGCACATGGATCACTTCCATGTCTTGGTTATTGTGAATAATGCTGCAATGAACATAGGGGTGTGTAAGTCTCTTTGAATTGTTGATTTCAAGTTCTTTGGATAAATACCCAGTAATGTGATAGCTGGGTCATATGGTATTTGTATTTTTAATTTTCTGAGAAATCTCTATACTGTTTTCCATAGTGGCTGCACGAGTTTGCATTCCCACTAGCTGTGGATGAGGGTTCCCTTTGCTCCACACCCTCTCCAACATTTCTTTTTTGTCTTGGTGATTATAGCCATTCTAACAGGTGTAAGATGATGTCTCAGTGTAGTTTTGATTGGCATTTCCCTGCTCATTATTGATGTGGAACATCTTTTCACGTGCCTGTTGGCCATCTGTGTATCTTCTTTGGGAAAATGTCTGTTCATATCTTCTGCCCATTTTTTGATTGTTTGTTTTTTTGTTGTTGAGTTGTGTGACTTCTTTATATATTTTGGGGATTAACCCTTTTTTGGATATATGATTTGCAAATATTTTCTCCCAGTTAGTGGGTTGTCTTTTCGTTTTGTTCAGGTTTCCTTTGCCTTGCAGAAGCTCTTTAGTCTGATGAAGTCCCACTTGTTTATTTCTTCATTTGTTTCCCTTGTCCAAGTAGACATAGTGTTTGAAAAGAACCTTCTAAGATTGGTGTCAGAGTGTACTGCCTGTTTTTCTTCTAGGAGTTTTGTGGTTTCAGGTCTTACCTTCAAGTTGCTAATCCATTTTGAGTTAATTTTAGTGTATGGCAAAAGATATTGGTCTACTTTCATTCTTTTGCATGTGGCTGTCCAGTTTTCCCAGCACCATTTATTGAAGAGCCTTTCCTTTCTCCATTGTATATTCGTAGCTCATTTGTGGGTGACTAGGTGTCCATAGATGTATGGTTTTATATCTTTGCTTTCAGATCTCCTGCATTGATCTGTGTGTCTGTTTTTCTGCTAGTACCATGCTGTTTTATTACTATAGCTTTGTAGTATATTTTGAAGTCAGAGATTGTGATGCCTCCAGCTTTGTTCTTTTTTCTGAGGGTTGCTTTAGCTATTCAGGGTCCTTTGTTGCCCCAAATGAATTTTATGATTCTTTGTTCTATTTCCTCAAGCAATGTCATTGGGATTGTGACTGGGATTGCATTGAATCTGTAGATTGCTTTAGGTAGTATGGACAATTTTTTCTTTTTTAAAGATTGGCCCTGAGCTAACATCTTTTGCCAATGTTTTTTTTTTTTCCTTCTTCTTCTCCCCAAAGCCCCCCCAGTACATAGTTGTATATTCTAGTTGTAGGTCCTTCTAGTTGTGGCGTGTGGGATGCTGCCTCAGCATGGCCTGATGAGCAGTGCCATGTCCGCTCCCAGGATCTGAACCAGCAAAACCCTGGGCCACCGAAGCACATGAACTGAACCACTTGACCACGGGGCTGGACCCAGTATGGACATTTTAACTGTGTTTATTCTTCTGATACATGTGCATGGAATATCTTTCCATTTCTTTCTTTCTTTTTTTATTTTTTGAGGAAGATTAGCCCTGAGCTAACATCTGCTGCCAATCTTCCTTTTTTTGCTGAGGAAGGCTGGCCCTGAGTTTACATCCGTGCCCATCTTCCTCCACTTTATATGTGGGATGCCTACCACAGCATGGCTTGCCAAGCAGTGCCCTGTCCACACCCAGGATCCAAACCAGCAAACCCTGGGCCGCTGAAGCAGAATGTGCAAACTTAACCATTGCGCCACCAGGCTGGCCCCCTCCATTTCTTTATGTCATCATTGATTTCTTTCAATAATGTCTTATTGTTTTCATTGTATAGGTCTTTCACTTCCTTGGGTAAATTTTTTCCTAGATATTTTGTTCTTTTTGTTGCGATTGTAAATGAGATTATAGTCTTCAGTTCTCTTTCTGTTAGTTCATTATTAGAGTATAGAAATGCAACTGATTTTTATAAGTTGATTTTGTACCCTGCAACTTTACTGTAATTGTTGATTATTTGTAATAGTTTTCTGATAGATTCTGTAGGGTTTTCTACATATAAAATCATGTCGTCTGCAAATAGCGAGAATTTTGCTTCTTCATTGCCAATTTGGATACCTTTTATTCCTGTCTCTTGCCTAATTACTCTGGCCAAAACCTTTAGTACTGTGTTGAATAAGAATGATGAGAGTGGGCACCCTTGTTTTGTTCCTATCCTCAGAGGGATGGCTTTCAGTTTTCCCCATTGAGTAGTTGGCTATGGGTTTGTCATATATGGCCTTTATTATGTTGAGATACTTTCCTTCTATACCCATTTTATTGAGAGCTTTTTTATCATAAATGGATGTTCGATCCTGTCAAATGCTTTCTCTGCGTCTATGGAGATGATCATGTGGTTTTTATTCCTCATTTTGTTAATGTGGTGTATCACATTGATTTGTGGATGTTGAACCATCCCTGCGTCCCTGGTATAAATCCCACTTGATCATAGTGTATGATCTTTTTAATGTATTGTTGTATTCAGTTTGCCAATATTTTGTTGTGGATCGTTGTATCTATGTTCATCAGCAATATTGGCCTGTAATTTGCCTTCTTTGTGTTGTCCTTGTCTGGCTTTTGGATCAGAGTGATGTTGGCTTTGTAAAATGTGTTGGGAAGTGCTCCATCTTCTTCAACTTTTTGAAATAGTTTTAGAAGGATAGGTATTAAATCTTCTTTGAATGTTTGGTAGAATTCTCCAGAGAAGCCATCTGGTCCAAGATGTTTGTTTTTGGGAGGTTTTTGATTACTGTTTCAATCTCTTTACTTGTGATTGATCTATTCAGATTCTCTATTTCTTCTTGCTTCAGTTTTGGGAGTTTGTATGAATCATTTCTTCCAGATTATCTAATTTGTTGGTATATAGTTTTTCATGGTATTCTCTTATAACCCTTTGTATTTCTGTGGTGTCCTTTCTAATGTCTCCTGTTCCATTTCTAATTTTATTTATTTGAACCTTCTCTCTTTTTTTCTAGTAAGTCTGGCTAATGGTTTGTCAATTTTGTTTATCTTTTCGAAGAACTGGCTCTTAGTTTCACTGGTCCTTTCTACTGTTTTGTTGTTGTTGTTGTTTCAATTTCATGTGTTTCTGTTCTAATTTTTATTATTTCCCTCCTTCTGATGACTTTGGGCTTTGTTTGTTCTTCTTTTCCTAGTTCTATTAGGTGTAGTTTAAGAGTGCTTATTTGAGATTTTTCTTGTTTGTTAAGGTTGGCCTGTATTGTTATGAATTTTATTTTTAGGAGTGCTTTTGCTGCATCCCATATGAGTTGGTATGGTGTATTTTCGTTTTCATTTATCTCCAGATATTTTTTTATTTTTCCTTTAATTTCTTCAGTGATCCATTTGTTGTTCTGTAGCATGTTGTTTCGTCTCTACATATTTGTCACTTTCCCAGCTTTTTTCTTGTGGTTGATTTCTAGTTCATAGCATTATGGTTGGAAAAGATGGTTGGTATGATTTCAGTCTTCTTAAATTTGTTGAGGCTTGCTTTGTTTCCCAACATATGGTCTGTATTTGTGAATGTTCCATGCACACTTGAGAAGAATGTATATTCTGCTGTTTTTGGATGGAGTGTTCCATATATATCTATTAAGCCCATCTGGTTTAGTTTTTCACTTAATTCCACTATTTCCTTGTTGACTTTCTATATGGATGATCCATCCATTGATGTAACTGGGGTGTTAAGGTTGCTTTGTCTTCTCCATGTGGAGTTTTTACATGGGCTGTGAGGGAACTTGGAGAGCAAAGGCGTTCCTGTGGAGGACTGCCCCTTTCCCCTCTCCCCTGAGGGCCACGCGCAGTCCAGCACCCTAGGTCGCTGCAGTTGTAGAGGGAGAGGAGATTCCCATACCTCCTTCCACTGCCTTCTGGAGGGTCCAGCACCCCCACCTTCAGATGTACAGCTGTCTGGGTCTCTCAGATGTCTGTTGTCTTGCGTGCATGCCCTCTGTTGCTTTACAAATGTCCTTTTCATTGTATCGTAGGGGAGAGACTCTAACGAAAGAGCCCACTCCTCCGTGATGCTGACTTCACTCCTAAAATAGATTTTATTTCTATTCAGATATGGTGAGGCCAACAAATCAGGAGATGATTGCCATTGAAAAAATAGCTTTTTACTCACAGTTCCCAAGAAGAGGCGTGCATGCCACACAGAGCCACACAAGAGGAAACTGAGGTAAGTAGTAGGCACAGAGAGAGAGAGAGAGCACCTCAAATCCTGGCTATCATAACATCATGTAATCAATTTCATCCATAATATCATTCACAGACCTAAAGACACACCAAAAATTCCTTAGTATCATCAACTATATAATGCATGTTCACATTTTCCTGATTGTCACACACACATAACACACTCACACACGTACATCTGTTTTTTCTTTTTGGTACCATTTTACTTTTTTAAAAAAATTGAGGTGAGGGCTGGCTGAGTGCTGTAGTGGTTAATTTCATGCACTCTGCTTTGGTGGCCCAGGGTTTGCACGTTTGAACCCTGGGCATGGACCTAGACACCACTCGTCAAGCCATGCTGTGGCGGCATCCCACATACAAAATATGGGAAGATTGGCACAGATGTTAGTTCAGCACCACACAAAAAATTGACATGAAATTCATGTAACTTAAAATTAACTGTTTTTATTACTTTTTTTGCTTGAGAAGATTTGCCTTGAGCTAACATCCGTTGTCAATCTTCTTCTTTTGTTTTGCATGAGGAAGATTCGCCTTGAGCTAACATCTGTGCCAGTCTTCCTCCACTTTGTATGTGAGTCGTCACCATGGTTCAGCTGCTGACAAACGGTGCAGGTCCGGGCCTTGGGACCAAACCCAGGCTGCTGAAGCAGAGCACTCTGAACCCAACTGCTGGGCCACAGAGCCAGCCCCCAAATTAAGCATTTTTTGCTTTGTGTTTTAAAGATTGACCCTGAACTAACATCTGTTGTCAATCTTTTTAAAATGTTTTTCTTTCTTCTTCTCCCCAAAGCCCCCCAGTAGATAGGTGTATACACTAGTTGTAGGTTCTTCCAGTTCTACTGTGCCCAACGCTGCCTCACCACGGCTTGATGAGTGGCACTAGGTCCACGCCCAGGATGTGAACCAGTGAAGCCCTCGGCCACCGAAGCAGAGAGCATGAACTTAACTGCTCGGCCACAGGGCTAGCCCCCAAATTAACTGTTTTTAAATGGATAATTCAGTGGCATTTTGTACATTCACAGTGTTGTGCACGTACCACCTCTATCTAATTCCAAAATGCTTTCATCATCCCCAATTAAAATCTTGTACCTGTTTGGCAGTTACTCTCTGTTCCCCCCTCCTCTAAGTCCTTGGCGCCCACCAGTCTCCTTTCTGCCTGTATGGATTTACCTGTACTGGATGTTTTATGTAAATGAAACCATATAATATGTAACTCTTTGTGTCTGGCTTCTTCACTTAGCATGATGCTTCTGAGGTTATTCTGTGTGGTAGTATATGTATCACTACTTCTTTCCTTCTTATGGCTGAATACTATCTCTTTATATGAAGATAGCACATTTTGTTGGTCCATTCATAAGCTGGTGAACATTAGGGTTGTTTCCACTTTCAGCTATTATGAATAGGGCTACTGTGAACATTTGTGTACAGGTTTACGTTTGAACACCTGTTTTCAATTCTTTTGGGTATATACCTGGAGTGGAATTGCTGTCATATGGTAATTCTATGTTTAACTTCTTAAGAAACTGCCAAACAGTTTTTCACAGCATCTGCACCATTTTACCTGCCTATTGGCAATGCATGAAGATTCCAATTTCTCCACATCCTTGCCAACCATTGTTATTTTCTTTTTCTAAAATATAGACATCCCAGCAGGTTTGAACTGATATCTCATTATTGTTTTGATTTGCATTTTCATAATGATTAATCAACTTGAGCATCTTTATGTGCTTGTTGGCCCTTTGTATGTCTTCTTTGGAGAAATGTCTATTCAACTCTTTTGCCCATTTTTTGAATAGGTTGTTTTGGTTGTCTTTTTGTTATTGAGTTGTAGGAGTTCTTTATATATTATAGACCCTTGTCAGATATTTGATGTCCAAATATCTTCTCCCTAGATTGTCTTTTCACTCTTGTCATGGTGTCCTTTGCACAGAAGTTTTTATTTTGATAATGTCCAATTTATTTTTTTTTTAGTTCTCATCCTTTGATGTCATATCTAAAGACACATTGCCAAATTCAAGGTTATGAAGAATTACCCTTATGTTTTCTTTTGAGAATTTTATCACTTTAGCTCTTACATTTAGTTATTTGATCCATTTTTGTTTTTTTTTTAATATAGTGTAAGGTAGGGGTACATCTTCATTCTTTTGTATGTGTGTATTCAGTTCTTTCAGAACCATTTGTTGAAGAGACTATTCCTTCCCCATTGAATGCTTTTGGTACCCTTGTTGAAAATTATTTGACCATAGATATATGAGTTTATTTCTGGACTCTCAATTCTATTCCATTGATCTACATATCTATCCTTAGTTCAGTACCACATTCTTTCGAGTACTCTAGGGCATTTTTTTGAAGTAAGTTTTGAAATTGAGAAGAACAAGTCCACCAACTTTGTGCTTCTTTTTCAAGATTGTTTTGACTATTCAGGTTCTTTGGCATTCCATATGAATTTTAGGGTTGGCTTTTCTATGACTGAGAAAAAGGTCTTTGGGATTTTGATAGAGATTGCATTGGATCTGTAGATTGCTTTGGGTAGTAGTGCCGTTTTAACAGTATTCACATCTTCCAGTTCTGTGAGCACAGTATGTCTTTATGTTTATTTAGGTCTTCTTTAATTTTTTTTAAGCAGTATTTTATCATTTCAGCATACAAGTCTTGTACCTCCTTGGTTAAATTTATTTGTAAGTATTTTGTTCTTGTTGTTGCTATTATAAATGGATTATTTTCTTGATTTCATTTTTGGGTTGTTCATTTCTAGTATATAGAAATACAACTGATTTTTGTGTGTTTATCTTGTATCCTCCAACTTTGTTTAATTTGTTTATTAACTCTAATAGTTTTTTGTGTATTCTTCAGGATTTGTATATATAAGACCATGTCATCTGAATAGAGATAGTTGTACAATTGTTCTTAGTATTCTCTCGTTATCCTTTTAATTTCTGTAAGATTGGTAGTTATGTCCCCACTTTCATTTCTGATTTTAGTTATTTGTGCCTTCCCTCTTTCTTTATTGTCAGTCGAGCTAAAGGTTTGTCAATTTTGTCAATCTTGTCTAAGAACCAACTTTTAGACTCATTGATAGTTCTGTTGTTTTTCTATTCCTGATTTTGCGTATCTCCCCTCTATCTTTATTATTTCCTTCCTTCTGCTAGATTTCAGTTTAGTTTGCTCTCCTTTTTCTTTTCCTTAAGGTATAAAGTTAGGTTATTGTTTTGAGATTTTATCTTTTTTTCATATAGGCATTATTGCTCTAAATATCCCTCTGTGCACTGCTTTCCCTGGATCCTGTAAGTTTTGATATATTGTGTTTATCCATCATCCGCCCCTCCTGAGTTATGTGTATTTTATTTAGCTCTCCAGTATTTTATTTCTATCCTTAAAATACACGTACACAAAATTATAATCTTATTATTATTTGTGCAGTGTTTATTTAGAATTTTCATAGAGTTACTACTTTTTTTGTCTACCATTTTTCTAGCATCTCAAATCATTTTTGTTTTCTATATTCTTTAGAAGTTTCTTTCATGTAAGATCTGTTCATTGTAAACTCAGGGTTTTTTAATCTTAAAATGTCTTTCTCTCATCCTCTTTTGCAAAAAAGTAGTTTTGAGCATATACATTTGTACATTGCTAGTTATTTTCTTTTTTATTGTTGCTGTGACATTACTGCCATTGCTGCTATTGGGTGGTCTGCTGTATATCTAATGTCAGTACTCTGCAGGTGAAGTTCTTATTTCTCTGACTGCATTTTAGATTTTCCTGCTTCTTTTTAGAATTTTGCACTTTCACTACATTGGGTATGGATTTCTTTTGATATATCTTGGTACATTTTGTACTTACTTTATCTGGGAATTCATGTCTTCAGTTTTGAAAAATTGTCAGTCATTATCTCTTCAAATATTGTCTCTTGTCCATTTTCTCTTTTCTATCCTTTTGAGACTCCAGTGATAGATGTGCTATAATTTCTCATTCTATTTTGCCTAGTTTTAAGTCTCTTCTTCGTATTTTTCATCTTCTGTTTTTCCTATGAAGCATTCTGGGCAATTTTTAGAATCTGTCTTCCAATTTAGTAATTCTTCTGCATCTAATCGATATTTTTCGTTTCTGAAACTTCTATTTGGTTCTTTTTCAAATTAAGCTTTTTGTAGTCTTTTCTTGCTTGCTTATTCCTGTGATTCATTCTTTTATTTCTTTAAATATTAAATAATTATTTTATGTTCATTATTAGATGGTTCCAACATTTGAAGTCTTTAGGGGGTGTCCAAGTCCACTCACCCTCTCTTGCAGTGGTTTATTTCCTGTATTTTTGACACTCTTTGACTGTAAACTTATATTTGATTGATCTTAATGTGAAGGGAAACTGAGCCTTAATTGGGTTTGTGTACCTTCAAATAATAGCTGCGTTTGTTCTTACCAGAAGCAGGACCTTTCATGTTCCTAGTCTCACCTTGGGATTTTTAAGTTCTCTTCCCCTATCAGCTGCTTGTCCAAGCTTCAGTGTCCCAGCCACAAAACCGGTGTGTTAGCACGGCCCTTGGAAATTTCCTCTGCTTGTGCTCATCACTCAAGGTTTAGCTCACAGCTTTTTCTTTTCTCTTTTTTCTGGGGGGAGAGGCTGGAGGACGGGAGTGGCCTCTGGTTTTTGTTACTTTCTGTAGCAGAGCCCAGCCACAAAATAAAGATTTTGTTTTAGATCAACTCTGTTTTTTGTTATCTAACAAGAGAGGCTTCTACAGTATCTAACCTGCTGTATTGTTCTTAATGGAACTTTCTTATTATTTTTTAAACCCCTTCTAAAAAATATTATTCTTGACTAATGTATTTATAGTGTAAAAATTCAGAACAGAAAAGAAAGTTATAAAAATTTTTTTCTTACTTTAATAGCCGAAGAGGTAACTGTAGGTTTTTGGAATTTTTATAATAAATTAGATTAGAATACAAGTGATAATTTAAAATCTTAAAGAAGAAGCAGTTTTAAGATATTTTATAGTCATATATTAAAATAAGACTGATTTTATAGCCTATTACAACTTATATTTGAGTAGAAGTATTTATTATGTTTTGGAAAAATGAAATGGCAAACCTTGTAGATTTTATGAAATGGTTAATTTTACAAATGTATGTTTAGATGCTATCACAGAAAAATAAATTTTCAATATATTCAAATATATATACTGAATAAATCTTAAGTACAAGGTATAAATTTAAATTAGGGTTTAGAGTGATGGAATTATGTGTATCCTCATTGTGGTTGTGGTTACATATGTTAAAATCCATAGAACTATGTGCCAAAAAAAGAGTTCAATTTAATGTGCGTTAATTTAAAAAATAAAATTTTAAAGATTTTTAAAAAAGAACTTATTTTGTCTTATGAAAAGTAAAATTAAATGGGTAGGTTCTTAAAAAGACTCCAGAAGCTTATTTTATATTATAAATGTTTCAATGGTATTCTTCCAGTTTCATTTGACTGTACTCCAATTTTGAGACATAAAATGTCATTCTTTTTAGATATTACGCAATCCTGTAGTCACTATAATATACTAGGCCAGGGTTTGTGAACCTCAGCACCATCGACATCTTGTTGTGGGGCTGTCCTGTGCGTTGCAAGATGGTTAGCAGTACTCCTAGCTTCTCCCCGTTAGATTCCAGTATCACTCCCCACCAGGTGTGACAACCAAGAATGTTTCTTGACATCGCCACATATCCCCAAGGGCAGAGAACTGTGTGAGGAGACAAGTCGCCTCCACTAGAACACTGCTGTTCTAGGCCTACGTGTCTCAGACTGTTTGGAATACACATTTCTTCATTGTCAAAGCTTGTCAAGCCAATATTAAGTGGTATGATTGTATATTATGTTAAGAGTTGTGTATACCCAGTCTCCATCTATACCAAGAGATCTTTTCTAAGATTATCTAATGCTACAATAGGGCACATTCAACTCATGAAGTTAAAAACGTTTATTTGCATTAAATCTTTGTAAACTGAGAATTTCAGAAGTTTGTTGTAATTTTTTTTTAAAGATTGGCACCTAAGCTAACATCTGTTGCCAGTCTTTTTTTTTTTTTTCTTCTTCTCCTCAAAGACCCCCAGTACATAGTTATATATTCTAGTTGTGGGTCCTTCTGGTTGTGCTATGTGGGACGCCACCTCAGCACGGCCTGATGAGCGGTGCCATGTCTGCACCCAGGATCCGAACCAGCGAAACCCCTGGCTGCTAAACCAGAGTGCATGAATTTAACCTCTCGGCCACAGGGCCAGCCCCAAGAATTTTAGAAGTTTTTGAAGGGCTACAACAATACCTGTCACATAATAGCAACCTTAATAAGCCAGTACATGAGTGGAATTAAGGATAGGATGAGGAAACTAAATAACACTAATCTTTGCTCTGCCTTGAATGTATTCTGGTGCTTTGGCAAGTCATTTAACAGAAATGTTTATCTTCTTATTTGTAGAAGGGATATGATTTAAGCTAAATTGTATAGGGTGATGCTGTAGGGCAGGTGAGAGGTCTGTTTTAAACAAACTTTCCATAAAAATGTTAAGTGCTTTAGTTGATCAGAGATTTGAACTCTTGCAGCTATTGAATAATTGAAGAAAATGGAATCGAATATGATATCAGCATGGAGCAGTCCAGTGATTCCTTAGGAGTCAACCATAATGATTCCCAAGAGTCACAGACAGATTCTCAGGTATGTGAAGGAGGGGTTCAACTGGGAACTTCCTCCCACTCTAAGGGAAAACAGATGCCATGTAACTTCATTTTATACTTCAGGAACAGTGTCATATTTGATGTATTCAAGAATCTTGACACTTAATTACCCACAATTCTACATATATTTAATTTCATAATATAGAGCTTTACTTAACATAATGTATTCATAAAAATTTATATATAAAGAAAAATATGTATGTTGAATTATATTTCATCATTTCAGGTTGCATTCCCATGGACAATTTTATTTCAAATAAAATTGAAATAAAATATAACAAAAGTCAACAATTTCACTTAAGAACTGCTTTGTGTCTATATCAGTCTTTGTAAATTGACAGCTCCTGCAAAAAGTAAAGTGAATAGTTAACTGAAAAATGAATTCTTTACCTTTTTATTATAAACATTCTGTTTTTTAAAAAAAATTGTGACATTATATTTTACAAACATCTAAGTGATTTTTTTTTCTCTGCAAAAGCTTCTAACGTGTATGGACTCCAGGGACCCTTCCTTTGGACAAAATGGTTCTCCTAGAGTCTTACCCATTACTACTTGTGAAGCAGATGATTCCCTCACATCACAGAATGTGCCAGGGCCCCTGACTCAGACTCAGACTCTTTCTGCAGAGCAGTTCCATCTAGTGGACCAAAATGGGCAACCTGTTCAATATGAGCTTCAGTCCTTGGGGGATTCTAACGCACAAATGGTGAGTCTATGTGATGAATAACCAGTTTTATGCTATTTAGCAAAATAGTCTTACTAGATGACCTTAATTTCTTGACACTATTGCTTTGAAAATACTATTTCCATGACATTCATTTTTAAGTTATGTAAGGACTTTAAAAGGTTTCCTTTCAGGACTACAAGTAGTAGTTCAAAGCAGTGCTTCCCAGCCACCACGTCTAGGCACACTGGTGCTTTGAGATCAGTTGGAAATGTAGCATAATCTGTAACTAGTGCTGAAGTGCCTGAGTTTACATATAACTTACACTTATTTTTTATATATGCATTTCACTGAACTCAAAGTCATTGCTTTATCAACATCTCAGTCACCGACTGGCATGCTGTGTGCTGGTGTGCTTTCTTGAAGAAAAAGAAAGCCATGGAAGTACCATGTTGTACTGGCAATTAGCCATACCTTTGCTGATCTTGGTAGGTAGATATGTATGTGTCATGTGAATAACAATGCATAAAGATGAAAGTGCTACTTTAAACTGTTAACTAAAAGTATTTATGACCAAGTTTGTAGTTAGAGCAGAAGAGAGGAAAGATGGTTTTGTTTGAAATAAAGAAAATTACTGAGAAAAACTTCTAAGTTGCTGATTAATAAGAATATACTTACATTAGTAATAATATGAAGAATAATGTATCTCTTGTTTAAGTGTATCTTCCAAATTTTCTACAATGAATATTTATTAGTTTCATAATAAAATTATTTTTAAAATCAGTACTTCAATTATAAATTGTACCACAGTAGGCAACCATTTTACCTAAAATTAATCCTTGTTTCTGTTTCTAGTCTAGAGCATTCTTGAGTTAATTTGTCCTTTTTTTCCCTTTATAATCCAGCTAAATTCCGGGGTTGAGAGGGGGCTAAGTGTAGACAAGTCCTTTTTGTGTGTGTTCAGGCTCAGCATATTTCTGGGCCTCCTGCAGGACTGACATACAAAGTGAGGGTGAGCAGAGGTTCACGTGCAGCAGATAACCTAGATGTGAGCCAACTGCATTTTAATATTTCGTGTCCAGAATGAAACACTGTAATTTCTTTTGTTATTTGGCATTCGTTCCAGTTTCTTTCAGAATATTTAGAAAGACTGTATGTTCTAACAGAAGGATCAAAGAGTCTAAATGTGTGAAGGGTTATCATTTTATACATGGTACCTTTCCTAAAAAGCATGTCAAAGTTGTTTGTTTGACTCTAAAAAGAGGTTAGAGTTCCCCTTATGTTTGTAATTGTATTAAACTTTCTATACGAAGTGATTATAAAGGTGATTTTACATATTTTGGGATAGGAGAGGATACAAAGGGTTATTTAAAGCTATGAAATAAGAAACATGTGGCATGAAGCATGGAAATAAGTGTAAGAAACATAGAGTATAAGAAAGTATTTTCTTCAAAGAACCAAAGATCAGAAAGTGATGATATTCTGAGAAACTTAGTGGAGCTTTTTGTTTTTTTTATTTGTTTTAGCAGACTTTATTTTTTAGAGTCATTTTAGTTTCACAGCAAAATTGATGGCAGATACAGAGATTTCCCGTATATCTCCTGCCCCCGCACATGCATAGTGTTCTCCATTATCAACATCTCCTCCCAAGTGGAGCTTTTTGAAACAAATGACTTTTCTTTTTCTTTTTGTTGCAATATGATTTTTTGTGTAGAAGCTATCAAGGAACTCGTGGAGATTCTGTAGTGGGTGAAACTGCAAAGAATGAGGAAGTTCTGGAGTGAGGCAGAGATGGTGTTTTGGATTCATTAGATATATTGTACACAAAGAGCCCAACAAATACGAGACTACTCATTTAGAGTCTGCCGCCATAGCATGTATTGCAGCAGATGACTTCAAAGCTCTGTTAGGTTTCATAGCAAAGATGAAAGATAATTAGCTTTTTTAAATAGGAAAAGTCATATTATCATCACCATTATGAAATTATGTGAATTAAAAATAGTTTTTTAGGTACCAGGTGGAACAAGCTAAGGAGAGAGAAAATGAAGGAGACTCTTGTCCACTGTGCTTGGGAAACAGTTTCAAAATCAAGAGAATATTCCACACATCAGTCTTATAAGAAATTTTCATGTGAATGAGTAAATTATAAATATATGTGTTTTGTTCAGATTTAAAAATAACCACAGCATTCTCATTTTCTAAGAATGAATGAAATAGTTTTGACAGATATTTAATCTCATTATAAGGAATACGGAATTTAAAACAATATTATTACCGTTGCCTTTTAAAGTTCAGCAGAGTTTTTTTTGTATTATTTTGCTTTTGTCTTTTTTAGGTTTAAATAACATCATCAGATATTGGGAGGCAGTATAGAGGAGTGATTAAGGGGAGTCAGACTGCTTGGGTTTGAATCTCAGCTCTGTGTTAGCTTGTTAAACTGTAACACTTGTACCTGTTACCTCACACTTAGCACTGTGTTACCTTGCGTGAGTTTTATAACCTCTGTGACAATTTCCTCGTCTGTAAAGTATATGTACTTGGTATAAATGTGATGAGGGTTAAATAAGGTGATACATGTAAAGTCCTGCTGCTCCGTATGCACTCAATAATTGTAAAGAAATTCTCATCATCAGAGTTGAGTTACTCTTTCATACTCAAGTGATAGGAGGTACGGCGAGATATTTTTATCTTAAGAAACTTGATAAACACTAGGGGAGGGAAGCAATTCCTGCTCTTAATTTCTGGGAAATGTTAATGATTATGTTTAAAGCATTCTACTTTGTTGAGTTGTTTTATTTAATTTAATTTTTTTCAAATTTAACTTTTTTCAAATGACCCTTTTAAAAGTAAGAATGCAGTCAGTCTCTATCAGGCATCAGCAGTGTTTTCATATCTTACATAGCAAAAGGGAGGTCTGGGAAAGTGGATCGTGAATGATTAACAGGAGTTACTTGTGATCAGGGGAACTGAGAACAGCGGACTTGGAGTAAAACAGTAAAAGTGTGTCAGTAGAAGAGTCGTATGTCAGGTAATAAAGTTTATAGGGTGTCCACAAAGTCTGGAAATATAGGGTAAACATTTTCAAATGGGGTATTAGTTAAATTTTCAAATGATAGCTTCAAAATGCCTTTCTTCAACTTTAGGTGCCTTTTCTAGTTGACATTCCTCTAAATTTGAGGCAATGGGTTCAGTTGTTAAACTGAGAAAAAAAGTATAATAAATATATGATTCTTCCTATGTTTGCAGACTTTGGGGGTACTCTGTGGTATTCCTTATGGACCAAAACAGGATATGTGTAAATGCAGAGATATAAAAATAAATCCTGCTTAGCTAGACATTTAACAAGTTACTATTTTTATTTATGTATTTATTTTTGGTGAGGAAGATTGGCCCTGAGCTAACATCTGTTGCCAGTCCTCCTCTTTTTGCTTGAGGAAGATTGTCGCTGAACTAACATCTGTGCCAATCCTCCTCTATTTTATGTGGGCTTGAGGAGCGGTGCGCCTGGGATATGCACCAGTGAACCTTGGGCCACTGAGGTGGAGCACGAACTTAACCACTCCACTACCAGGCTGGCCCCAAGTTACTGTTTTTAAACTAATGAAAATGACTTAAAGTGTGGGACACATGATTACCACACAAATAGATCAAACACATATGGATGATACAATAAATAGAAAAAAGTAAATATATTAATTCCAGTCAGAGCCTTTTCAGATTACTAAGTAATTAGACCTCATGATGTGTAGTGATTAAGACCATGGTGGTTAAGATCATAGGACATAGCGTCAACGTGCCTATCCTAGCTTTGAATCCTAGCTTTACCACTTATCAGTTGTGAGACTTTGAACAAATTTTTTTATGTACCTCAGTGTTTTCATCTATAAAATGAGGGAAATGATAGTGTCCACTGTAGTGGTAGACATATCTTTAGTAATTTACTTAAGTGCTAATTTTGTTAAATCATTGTAGGCTTATGCATTTGATTTCTTTTTTAATGCTTCCCAGATGATTGTTGCCAGCCCGTCAGAAGATGGACAGGTGCTTCGTGTAATTCCATCCACGCAGACAGGAATGGCCCCAGTGGTTATACCTCAGGGGCAGCTTGTGGATGTGACTAGTCCTCAGGGTGAGTAGTAAGGGGGTGTAGGGGAATGGAGAATGTTTTAAAGAACAAGTGTGTATTTCAGAAAATCACCTCATGAAAATCAGTGCTAAAATTGATGTTTGGGTGAGATTGTGAACTGAATACTTAGAAAAAGTTTCTTAGCCCAAATAAATTTCAAGTTCATTTTTCAACTCCTGTCTAGGTTAGCTGTCTATTTCATTTTGGAATTCTATGAAGCTGGTTGACTCTTGCTTCCTCCCAAATTACCAGTGAGCATAAAATAAATTTTTCTTCATTATAATAACAGTAATAATAACAGCAACAATAACAAGAATATAGTGCTAACAGCTACTGGAGAAGTTTTTACATTTGTATTTTTATCAATATTGTTGTTAGCCGTGTGATTCATTACTTTTTTTTAATGATTCTTTTCATCCCGTGTGCTCTTTTCTTCTTTCCTTTTTTCATTCAGGTTCAGAAAGGAGAATCATGCTCCCCATTTCTTTGTATTTTGTTCTTTCTTTACCTGTTTGATAATATCCATATTAGTTCTCTTCCTTCTGCTTCGCTTCCTTTTCTATCTATTTGAATCTCTTTTCTAACATGATAGCAACACTGTTTGTTGCTCCTTCAGAGCTAATGGTTTAACGTAGATAATTTTGCCTGAGTGTTATGATTCTTTGTCTTTGTTAAAGTCGTTAAAACTTAAGAAAAAAAACCATAGTTTGCAGAAAACATTGTAAAGATGGTATAGAAACAAAAAGAGTCAGTTTTACATTTTCCTATTATATTGTGAAACTCTTAATATGACAATTACTCCTACCACTTTTACATCCTAGCTGTTCAATCTAAGTTTCTAAAACTTACTTACAAAATTGCAATAGTCAGTATTATAACTTGAAAGTTAACAAGTTTATCACAGAAATTCTCTATAAAGCATGATAAGTGTTGTCATCTTTAGCTTCAGAGTATCACTTCTCTTTCCTGTTTCAAATATATGAGTTCTAGTTAGTTGCAGTCTCGTGGTCTTATTCAAGATATTGATGTTGCTTTGTTCTTGTTGTTATTGTTAAGATGTCTCTGAGGAGAAGCCCAGTGACAGAAAATTACCTGTTGTAAGAGTGGATGCTCTAGCAGACAACAGCAGCAGTTACATTCTTCATCCCCAAGCATCCCTCACATTGTCCAAAAAGACAGTGACCAGGTGAGTGCGTGGGAAACAGCAGCTCATCTTTTGGTATCACCATGGAAATTTTTAAAAAAATTCTTACATGTAAAGCTGCCTGACTATAGAAAAGATCATAAATTCAGCAAGTAGAATAAGCTGTCGTCAGATGTCTCTTCAATTATTTTAATGGCATCTTGGCAACAAGGAGGCTTCTCTAGAGGCTCTAAATGCCCCAGTGCTGCTTTTCCTCCGGGACACCTGCCTGTGAGCTTCTGAAGCCGTCTGAAAACCTGTCTGACACTAACAGAGTGTTTAGAATCAAGAAATATCCATTCTAGTTCCTAAATTTCTAGTGGTTTCATCACATTATTATGCCTTTAATTCCTCTGTGGTGAAGTGTTTAAAATGTTGGGTTTTTTTTTTGTTTTAAGATTTTATTTTTTCCTTTTTCTCCCCAAAGCCCCCCAGTACATAGTTGTATATTCTTCGTTGTGGGTCCTTCTAGTCGTAGCATGTGGGATGCTGCCTCAGCGTGGCTCGATGAGCAGTGCCATGTCCGTGCCCAGGATTCGAACCAACGAAACACTGGGCCGCCTGCAGTGGAGCGCACAGACTTAACCACTCGGCCACGGGGCTAGCCCCTAAAATGTTTTTTGTTGACATCTATTTCAGCTTTTATTTTTGCCTTAAAATAATGCTACCTATAATAATATAGGAAAATATAGACATAGTTTTTGTATTATTTATATTCTTTTAATTGTTCTATGAAAATATTTTTAAATGAACACCATATTTATGACATTTAGTGTTAGAACTTGACATAATATCATTTTATTCCTAACAAGTCACCTGAGATGTTTTATTAGCTCATTTTTTGATAAGTGAAAAATAATTATATAATGAAAGAATACAAAATAAGCTTTTAGAGAGAGATATAAAATACTTAAATTTGTTGGGACTACAGGTACTTAGAAGAACAAACTGAGGCCTTTGCTTTAGCAGTTACTCAAATAGTAATGATTAAAGAAAATTATAATTAATATACCCATCAGATCAATCTGTCGTTAATATTACAGTTTCCTATTGATGACCTCAATATATTGTCTTTAACATTGGCTGGCAGGAGAAAGCAGTTGAGTGAGGTGTGTGTAACTCGTGGTGTATATTTGTCTATATTCCTTTCCTGTTCCAGAATGTTTGAAGAGCCCTTTCTGGGCCCCCTCCAGACACTTTCTTCTAACACACCCATGTGGGCCTGCCGTCTTAGGAGCTGCGAGGTGAGTGAAAAATAGTCCTTACCTAGGTGCACTTAATCGGTTATAACTACAATTCATCCCGCAACGTCCACTTTTGAGTACCACTAATAGAAGCTGTATCTGTAATATTTTGTTCATGTTTATGCTAAATCTGATCTCATCAATTCTTTTGTTTGTTAGAGATTGTGAACTATGTTAAAGCAGAGATCATATGAATCCCTTCACACTTCACTGTCATCTCTGCTCTTAGAAACTCTTTTCCCTTGTCTTCATGAAACTTCACTACCGTGTTTCTCTACTTTTTATCTTTTGACCATTCCTTCTCTTTCTCTGCTTGCACTTATTTCTTTTCATATTCTCCGTGGAAATTCTTCAAGGTTCACAGTTTGACCTGATTTTATTTCTCTACGTTTTGTCCCTTGGAGAGCTCATCAACTTTATTTAATTTCAACCATTGCTTTTATAAAAACGATTCCCAAATCTAGATCACCAGTTCTGTAATTGTGCCCTTGCTCTTGTCCCAGATCTCCAGCTACTTAGAGTACTTGAAGCTTTACTTGGTTTCACCTCCTATTCTCCATATCCTACACAGAATGTATCCTGAACACAACTGGCTCTGCTTCCTAAATTCCTTGTCCGTGTAATGACAAATAGCATTTTCTTAGACACCCGGGCACAACATTTTAGACTAATTTCTTCCTTTCCCATATTCAGGGAGTCACCTGATTATTTCAGTTTTTCCTTTAAAGTCTCTCCTTTTCAGGGACAGGGGCTCCTCTTCCACAGACCTTTTGTTGTCTTGAACTTGATTATAGTAACACCCTTCCTTCTAATCTCTTTGGCTCCTTACCGTTTAGTTTTCTAAAACTGCTTGTCTTTAAACATTGCTTTCGTTGTCTTTTCTCGCTGCCCTCTAGGTTCAGTGTTGTTTCCACATCACTTAGTCATTGTAGCTAGCATTCAAGGTCTTCCAGGACCTGGTGTCACTGAATCTTGTCCTACCTATCCCTACTTTTCTGCAACTGGACTTTCATTTCTGTTAGCCTAGTCTTCTTACTTCCTACAAATACTTCAGAATCTTCCCTTATCTCTGCTTTCGCTCTTTTTTATCTCCATTTCCTAATATATTATTTTTTCTTCTACTTACCTTTCTAACTAGTCTTCAAATTCCATTGTAAGTCCTATATATCTTTTCTGTAAATATCTAATGATTATTTTAATTTTTACCTACAGTGCATGGAGTCAGTTCTAGGTCTTATGCCTTGCACCGTAAGGGATCACAGTTAACAGATTATCTCTGTTGGTGTAGAAAAAGCTTCTCCTCTAGTTAAGGGATACTCACATAGTTGTGGGTAGATAATATCAATTTACTTACATGATTTATTTATACCTTGCCTTGTTTCAAAAGGAATTTAAGACAGCTTACAAAAATACATAAAATATCTTAGCAAGGTGGAAATTAAAAGAGAAGCTAAAGAATAAAGAAAAACAAGAATGGAACCGTAGAAGGGAAGTAAGAGATGTGTATCTTAATGAACTGTATGGATGTGAATGTGTGTCTTGTCCATAATCTAAGCATCTACATCTCAGAAGGGGAAACCTAGTTAGTTACTAAATTCTGTGTCCATTAGATAAAATTAATTATGCTAATTTCTATAAGATAAAAGAAAACTGTTAACTATTTTTGATACTAGGGCCTCCATTAGATAAAATTAATTATGCTAATTTCTATAAGATAAAAGAAAACTGTTAACTATTTTTGATACTAGGGCCAGACAGGAATTTATTTCAGAGAAGGATCCTCATAAAAAGAATCTTGATAAAATGGGAAAATTCTTTGACGTCATTTTTCTAGGAGATATCATCACAATTTTCATAGGTTTTCAAATAGACTTATGGCATCATATCAAAATCAATTTCCGTAAAAGATCTCCCACAGGGAACCAGTGCTTTGTGCCTAGTTTTATGCTGATCTGGTTGGATCCAGGAGTAGAATTTTAAATATCTGGAAGAATGGTTACATGATATGATCTTGAAGCTATCCTCCCTAAATACTATTCCTCTCAAAGAAGGTTTTGATAAAGATAGTGTGGCAGTGACTTTGGCGTTATGTATTCTCTAACAAATACCTGGACAATTCCTTTTTGGTGATGCTGGTTGAATTCAGATCAGACTCACTGATTGTAATACACTATTGATCTGAAGGGAGACATGACATTCTGTTTTGAAAGCTGATGAGTCTTTCATCTTGGACAACCACTGCATTACATTTTTTGTACAATGAAACATATTTGCTGATAATTTTGTTATTTAATTTCTACTACATGCAGAAAATTGGAGATTCATATCGTGGCTACTGTATAAGTGAGACTGAATTGGAAAGTGTCCTAACATTTCACAAGCAGCAAACACAGAGTGTTTGGGGGACCCGCCAATCTCCGAGCCCAGCCAAGCCGGCTACACGCTTGATGTGGAAATCTCAGTATGTCCCATATGATGGAATCCCGTTTGTCAATGCAGGTACTTTTTAAAAGAATTATTTTAAAAGATTCAGCAGCAGCTGTGATCCATTGTGAAAGTATGGTTTCCTAAGGTGGTACATTTCCATTTTGGTAGATGACAACTGAATGTTAATTGGTGAAAATACATATCAAATTAAAAAGAAAACTTATAGTAAATATAACCAATTATTTTATCTCATAAAATTGCATTTTAATATGTTAGTGTAAATAAATAATGCTTTCTTTAGATATTATGCTAATAAATAGAAAATAATATTGAAATTCCAAGTAGACCTATTTAATAAAAATTAAACAATAGAGCCATTTTATTAATTTAAATTGTATATCTGTTGGGTTTTTTTTTTTCATCTAATCCAGATATTCTCTCCTTGTTTCTTGATTTATCTTGGGGGAAAAAATTTTTGTTCATTTTGTATGGCTTATGACTCTAGAGTTGCTGTGTAGAATTTGTATATGATTTGGAGTTATCATATAGAATTCTAATATTAGGGTTCTCAAGCATCAGCTGTGTTACGTACAGTATTCTCAAACACTGGGCTAGCATTTACTAAAGCAGTAGAGTTTCAAACTATTCCCAGAGATTCACCCTAGAACTAATCAACCCCAAAGAACCTAAACATCAGTGATTTATTTCAGGACTGTGGGGTACTGGTTCAGCTGGAAGAGCTGCAGCCTCATCCTGTGCCTCTGAGGGTAAAGAGAAATACTTAGAGGAAGATGAGATAAATATAACCATCTCTGCCGAGGTTTCATCAATATCCTATAAAAGAAATGCAGTGTTTTTCCCGACCCTAGTTCTAATCCCATTCTTAACTCTCCACACGCAGCCACTATCTTTCCAGTCTATATTTTTATACTTTAATATACATATTTGTATTTATAAAAATATATTTTATTGTTTCAGATATTTTAAAATATACATAAATAGTAAACTGTAGACATTGTTATGTAAATTTTTCACTCACGCTTATTTTTGGGGATCTGTCCATATTGATACTTATAGGTCCTAGTTAATTCAATTTAACTATCGTATAACAGTCCAGCATATGACCAAACCGCAGTTATTTTTCTACTAACAATCATTTAGGTTGTTTCCAACTTTTCAATATTACAAAGAATGCTATAGTCAGAGCTCCACAATATACGTTTTCTGTTGAAAAGATACAATTGGTTTTTCTAGAGTGTATGCATTAAAGTAGAATTGCTGAGTTGTGAGGTATGCCCATTTCATCTTTACAAGATTATTTTAAATTGCTCTCTAGAGTAGTTGTACGTGTCCAAAATCTCTTCTCTGAAATTTTTTTAGCCAGATGTCTTTCAGAATTCTGAATTCTTGGAATCTAATATGGTAATATTGTAAAATACTACTAGCAAGTATTCTATAGGCAATATCACAATACTTTATGGATAGTCACACCAAGAGGAATAAATAAAGACTATAAATAACCTCGTATATAAAATAAATAAGGACTATAAATAGCCTCAGGTTTTGTATCCAAATAAGTTCCAAAAAATTTAATTTTCTGAGCTCTTTAGATTTCAGAATCGTACGTGAAAGACTGATGACTTATACCAACTTTTACTCCTTTCAGTAACGTATGAAAATTTACCTTTCTCACATTCACTCTGTGAGTTAGCATTGTCAGACTTTTAAAAATCTTTGTATCAGGGAAATTTTCATGTGTATATCAAAGTAGAGGGAATAGTATATGAAGTTCCGGGACTCCATGTGATTATCCAGCTTCAACAACTGTCAGCATATGGTCAGTCTTGTCTCACTTATACCCTTGCCCCCACCTCACTCCCCACCCCAAGAAGATTATACAGCAAATTCCCCATAGCATGTCATTTCATCTATAATTACTTAAGTATACGGTATACACTAAAGTATATCTCCAAAAGATAAGGACTCTTTATATACATTTATACATATGAAGAATGAGAATCCCATTATCACACTTTAAAAGAATTAATAGTAATTTCTTAATGTCATAAAATGTCCAGTGTTCACGTTTCTCCACTTCTAACTCTTTTTCCACAGGTCCGTTCAAATTCACATCGAAACAAAGTTCACGGGTTACATTTGATTAACATCTCTCTTAAATTTCTTTTCATCTAGAAATTTCTCTCCTCTTTCCCCAGGTAGTTTGTCCTCTAGAGTTTGCCAGATCCTGGATTTTGCAGATTCCTTCTCTGTGGTGTAGTTTACCATGTTCTTTTATCTCCTGTATTTCCTGTAAACCCTTAGATCTAGAGGCTTGATTAAATGAAGATTAAATCTTCACTAAGGTGTTTTGCAAGAATACTCCGTAGGTGCACTGTGTCCTTCTTATTGCTACCTGTGCATTAACACCTTTTTGTGGTGTTAAGATTAATCAGTGGATTCGGTTTTAGAGTATTGTATTTTTTTTGTTTTTGCCAGTCTGAAAAGTGTGAGATAGTATTTTGCTATTGTTTTAATTTGCATTTCCCTGTTTACTAGTGAAGTGGAACATCTTTTTATTTGTTCATTTAATATCCTTTTTTTCTTTCTGAATTGTCTCTTCATAGCCTTTGCCCATTTTTCTGTTTGTTTTTTTTAATTTTAAATTTAAAAAATTATTTATGGTTCTTTATATTCTGCGTATTAGTTCTTTGTTATATGTATTATAAAATGCTGTTTCTCAAACTGTTATTTTCCTGTTCCTTTTTTTTTTTTTTGAGGGAGATTAGCCCTGAGCTAACATCTGCTGCCAATCCTCCTCTTTTTGCTGAGGAAGGCTGGCCCTGAGCTAACATCCATGTCCATCATCCTCTACTTTACATGTGGGACGCCTATGACAGCTTGGCGTGCCAAGCGGTGCCATGTCTGCACCTGGGATCCGAACTGGCAAACCCCGGGCCGCCAAAGCGGAACGTGTGCACTTAACTTGCACCACTGGCCCAGCCCCACCTTTTACCTTTTTTCATAGTGTCTTTTAAGTAGAAGTTTTAAATTTTAATGCCAGTTTTATTAACATTTTTATTTGTGATTACAGTGCTTTTGGTTTCATATTTTAAAAGTTTGCTACACCCTACGTAGAGTAGGGTATCCAACTAAAATCTTAAACTGCATAGTTTTCACATCTACTTACTTGTATTATGCATTGCTATGTAACGAATTGCCCTAACCTTGGTGGCTGAAAACAACAGACTTATTATCTCACAGTTTCTGTGGGTCAGGAATCCCAGAGCAGCTTAGCGAGGTAGCTCTGCCTCAGGTTCTCTCGCAAGACTGCAAGTAAGGTGACTGGACTGCACTCATCGCACAGCTTGACTGGGAGAGGATCTGCTGCCAAGCTCACTCATGGGGCTGCTGGCAGGCCTTATTCCTGTCATGTGGGCCTCTCCACAGAGCCGCCTCACCACATGACAGCTGATTTCACCCAGAGAGCAGTCCAAGCAAGAGTAAGAGAGTACCCAAGACAGAAGTCACAGTCTTTTTATAACCTAATATCAAAAATAGCATCCTGTCACCTCTGCCATATTCATTAGGAGTAAGTTAATGAGTCCAGCCCATGTTCAAGGGGAGGGAATTATACAAGGACATAAGTACTAGGAGGCAGGGATCATTGGGGGCCATCTTAGAAGCTGGTTATCACATTATCTAACAGCCCAAATAGAAATAAGGAAATGAATAACTATAAAAAGAAATAGGGGCTGGCCCCATGGCTGAGTGGTTAAGTTCGTGCGCTCCACTTCGATGGCCCAGGGTTCGGATCCTGGGCACGGACATGGCAACACTCATCAGGCCATGTTGAGGTGGCATCCCATGTGCCACAACTAGAAGGACCACAACTAAAAATAATGTACAGCTAAATACTGGGGGGGATTTGGGGAGAAAAAAGCAAAAAAAAAAAAAGATTGGCAACAGTTGTTAGCTCAGGTGCCAATTCTTAAAAAAAATAGAAAATTAAAAAAGGGAAAAAAGGAAAAAAAGAAATAAAATTTTGGTGCCGACCTGGTGGTGCAGCAGTTAAGTTTGTGCACTCTGCTTTGGAGGCCCAGGGTTTGCAGGTTCAGATCCTGGGCGTGGCCCTAGCACCTAAGCCATGATGTGGCAGGTGTCCCACATATAAAACAGAGGAAGATGGGCAGAGATGTTAGCTCAGGACCAATCTTCCTCAGCAAAAAGAAGAGGATTGGCAGCGGATGTTGGCTCAGGGCCAATCTCCCTCAAAGGAAAGAATAATAATAAAATTTTAAATGACTCTAATATTTATTAACAAATTTAGGATTTGCTAAATTCTGTTTATAAAGTGGTAAATTTTATCATTAAAATCATATGTATATAAATATCAATTGATGTTCAGTAAATGTGGTATTTGCCAATTTCCTTACCATAATGTGGTACATTTGGTAAATATTACAATATACCTTTAAATGTATGTGTTTGTACATCTTAGTAAGACTTACCGATGTTTTCTTTCCTTAAAGTTGTGTAACTGGAAGTATAGATTTTGACATTTCCGCCAGCAAGTTGTTTTCAATCTAGTATTCAGAACAGGTGGATACTTGAATTAATATCAATAGTTGGTTTGGGCCCACAGGGAGTAGAGCCGTGGTAATGGAGTGTCAGTATGGGCCAAGGAGAAAAGGTTTCCAGTTAAAAAAAATCAGTGAGCAGGAAAGCAGGTCTTGTCAGCTCTACAAAGCCACTTGTCCAGCCCGGTAAGCTTTATTTTCTTTTATTTCTTTTTATTAAGTACTGACTTTTGAATAGCTAATATGCACATTTTTATTAAGTTTAAACAGCACCAAAAAGTATACAGTGAAATCTGAGTTTTCTCTTACCCCTGCTCCCTATGTCCCTCTCTAAGGCAGCAAGTCTTACTAGGGTTTCTTGACTAACCTTCCAAAGATATTCTGTGTACATGCATATATATATACATATGTATGTCCTCCTTTACCCTCATAAATGTTGAAGATCTCAGTAAAGCTTACTAATACTTTCCTTAAAGTTAGGTAGTGGTCTACCTTCTTTCCTGCTATGAATTCACATTGATTTATTTCCACTTGGAATGCCTTTTGTCCTTACTAACTGCAAGCTATTCTGCTTCATACTGGTGTGAATGTAATGACATATACTACTTTATCTTTTGCTTTTTTCTTCATTCCCAATATCTCTCAAAGCTGGCTCCATATCTGTACATAAAAGCACTGGTTCCTTGTTTTTATTTATTTATTTACTTTAAAAATTGATATATAATTGACATATGTTAGTTTCATGGTTCCTTGTTTTTAATAGCCATATAATATTCCATTTATAGATGAATTATCATTTACTTAACTAGTCCTCTAATGATAGACATGTAGGCTCTGAAAAGGATTCTTTATTATTATATACACAGCTGCAGTTAATAACATTGTACCTATTTGTACACTTGTGCTAGTGTATCAATAGGATTATTCCTTGCAATGAAATTGCTAGGGCAAAGGTTATATTCTTTTTAAATGTTGACAGGTATTGCAAAGTTGATTTTTAGAGATATTTTGCCAATTATATTTATACCAGCAATGTATGAGACCAACATAGTAAGTTTTAGATAGAATAGGACTACAGAGTAGTCAGTGCTCTGGATCACAATGAAAAATGTGAACAAATAAAAGATTTTTATAATGTCCTTTACTAATATTCTTTTTTCAGACATTCAGAGTGTTTTAAATTATCAGATAAAACAAAATTTAAAAAGATAACATGTAAAGGTTGGATTTAGTTGATGTTCGAAACATTTTATTTTAGCATCCTATCTCATTTCATAAATCTCAGCATTCTTAAGAAGTTTTTAAAGCCAGTTCAGAAGGCTTTTCGTGTTCAATTTGATAATGTTAACTTTAAACAATATTTGAACCTGACCATGAAACAAAACTTTCAATTGCTTTTGGAATATAATAAATCTAAAACTTTAGGTATAACTTGAGAGAAAAATCTCTGTATGCAAAGAAATGATTTCATTCTCTCTATCATTCTACAAGTACTTTTGAGTATCTGCTCTGTGCCCAGCAGCTTCACTGGGTGCCATGGGAAGGAGGGAGACTAAAAGAGGTATAAGATTTTGCTTAATCACAGGGAGCTTAAAATATTGTTGGAGTAGATCAAGAAACAGAAAACTATTAGAGCACATAAGAGTATAGTGTATAGTGTCAAATGTGTGGATCAGCTGACTGTCTTCAGAAAGGAATATATCCATGCAGACTCATTAGCAGGAAAGAAAGTCAAGCTTGGCCTGGATGATGAAATTTAGATTGAATTTGGAGAGGTAGACAATTGGCAGATATTGAGGCCAGGAGACCTATATAAATAAAGATATAGTGAGATTGTATATTTGGTATCAGAGGAGGAAGGAACATATTAAGATGATAAACTTCACAGGAAAAGCAATTTTATACTTGCAGTAATTGAAAGTAAGATTAGGTAAATAAGCTAGAATCATATGGAATGCTTTGAATGCTGCCAAGAAGTTCATACTTGATTAAAGAGCAGGTAGATTCTTCAACAAAGAACTATAAATATGAACAAAGATTGTGGCATTGATGTATCAAGTGGATTTAAGTAATGAAAGAGTGGAGGCCCAGAGACCCAGAAGGAGGCTACTAAAGTAATCCAGGCATGAGGTTTATGGCTTCCAGGAGAATAGAGCAGAGGCAAATCCAGAAAAAAAGTTAATATCCATAAATATTTACGTATTTTTACTGAATTCATGATTTTTGTTAATTTGCTAATTATGCACTGAGAATTTGGCATATCTTTCACATAATCCTCTGAATGCTTTCTAGATTATTTGAATTTTCTCTAAACTTTAATGCTTAAACTTCTGGTTGATAAATTAGATTTCTTGAGATTATAATATAGTGAAACAAATTCTTCTTTTTCTTATAAAAAGGATTTACATTAAAAAGGTGCAGAAGTTTCCTGAATATAAAGTTCCTACAGACCCTAAAATTGATAAGAAAATAATCCGAATGGAGCAGGAAAAAGCCTTTAATATGCTAAAGAAGAATTTGGTGGATGCTGGTGGTGTTCTTAGGTATGCCATTTATATAGTTCTTTTATTTTACAAGTTAATTATCTCCATTTGCAAAAATTTTTCCTGTAAGAGAAATTATAATTATATCTTCCAATTATTTCATTAAGAAATGGTTTTTATAAGGTAGATGTCTCATTAGTGGTATCCTAAGTATTAACATGATTTGCCACTGAATAAGCCATTGAGCTTATCAGCCAAATGTTGTGGATAATTTTGACCCAAAAATTCTTTATACCATATGGAAATTTTTTCCCAAAACAACAAATATATATTTAGCAACACAGTTCATTATATGTTTAGTACTTTGTTTCAGACATTTATTAAAAGCCAAACTTGCCTGTGTGTGTATATGTATGTGAATATATATATGTTTTTAAAGATTGACACCTGAGGTAATATCTGTTGCCAATCTTCTGTTTTCTTCTTCTTCTCTTCTTCTCCTCCTCATCCCCCTCCCCCTCCTCCCTCTCCTCCCCCTCCTCCCTCTCCTCCTCCTCCTCCCTCTCCTCCTCCTCTCCCCCCAAAGCCCCCCAGTACATAGCTGTATATTCTAGCTGTAGGTCCTTCTGGCTGTGCTATGTGGACACAGCCTCAGCATGGCTTGATGAGTGGTGCTTGGTCTGCACTCAGAATCTGAAGTGGCAAGACCCTGGGCTGCCAAAGTGGAGCGCACAAACTTAACCACTCGGCCACAGGGCTAGCCCCACCTGTATATGTTTTAAACCCATCTTTGATTACTTATGGCAGCTAGAAATAAATTCTAAGCCCTACATAAAATTCCATTTTATATCTTTTATGCTTCAGATTTTAAATTAAAAAAAATTAGCTTTCTTACTTTCCTTTGTGTGTGAGTCCATGTGAAGAATTTGCAGCTGTATAATGGAGTTAAGTTTATGGAATATAGTTTTTGTGTGATCTTGAAAAAATGTTTCCAATATATGAAAAATGAATGGAGTCAATAATTAGATCCTTCAGTTTGGAGACCATTGTGTATAATTTTTGAGTAGGCTCCATGTCATGCAATACCAGTCATTGCAAGCATTTTGTACACAAATATCAATTAAAACAGTTTCCTCCCAGATCAGTTCATTCTCCTAGCATCTGTTTTTTGTACTGCACTGCTATGCGAGAGACCTGGGTTCACCTTTTAGTTGGTTCCCTTGCTTGTTGGGGCAACAGGAGCTGCAGTGCAGAAGAGGCAACAGGTTGAGCTCCTGTTGAAGAAGATCCTCCCACATGACTCAGTCCTAACTGGCTCTGAATTATATCCTGTCTTTGGTTAAAGAATTATAGGTGCAACACAGAAGTTGTAATCTGGGTACAAAATGGTAGAAGAATGGGAAAATGCACAATTCAAAGGAAATGATTTCAAAAGTCTCATTACAGGGCCAGCCTGTGGCAGTGGTTGAGTTTGCACGCTCCACGTCAGCAGCCTGGGTTCCTGGGTTTGGATCTGGCTGCAGACCTACACCACTTATCAGCCATGCTGAGGTGGCGACCCACATATAAAATAGAGGGAAATTGGCACAGATGTTAGCTCAGGGCTAATCTTCCTCAGCAAAAAACCAAACAAAAGAAGTCTCATTACTTTGAGGCAAAATTTACTTAATATGAAATTTAAAATACCATTTTCATATGTACTTAAATCCTGCACCCTCTAACTTTAGGGCAAAGAAAAATCTGTAAATGTTTAATAAATATTTTTATTTAATTGAGTATAAAGCCAATCTTAGAAGAGTTAAGCAAAGGACATTTTAAATTTTATTTATATTTATTTTATTTATGTTTAATTTATTATTTTCAAAATTTTATTTATATTTAATATGATACAATCATATATAATTTTTTCTTAAAAGATTATTTCTTATCTTGATGGGTATTAACATAATTAACTGTGATTCTTGCCTTTGTCTAGTAATATAATTTTAAATGTTTTCTCTTGCCAGGTGGTATGTACAGTTACCCACCCAGCAGGCTCATCAGTATCACGAATTAGAGGCTCCTTGCCTCCCTCTGTCACCTTCCCCTTTTCCTATGTCTTCTCTTGAAGAAGAGGACAGTGCAGTTAGAGACGAGAATTGTGCATTGCCCTCACGTCTGCATCCTCAAGTAGCACGTAAGATTCAAGAATTAGTGTCACAGGGAATAGAACAAGTGTATGCAGTAAGGAAACAGCTAAGGTACAGTAGAAACAGATTTTTTTTACATTTTTCATTTTTGTTTTTTGGTTTAAATAATACACTTAACATTATAGACATTTTGCAAGATATATACTATCAGAGTAGATAAGGAATATGGTTTATTAAATACTAAAATAATCTTATTTATGAACTCATCATTTTCCAGCAGATGCTTGGCAAGCAACGAGTAGTGATTCAAATTACTCACTTGAGACATTCCATATTCAGATTTGGCAAATTGGATTATTTCTAAATGATACATGAATTGAATTATATACTGCATACCCAGAAAAAAAACCTTTGTAGAACCAAAGATTTTAAAACCGAGGCCAAGAGACTTATTTTAAGCTATTTGAAATGCAATTAAATTTTATTACAATGAAAGAATATGGTTAGTTCATTGTCTAATGAAATTTTATATATTCCACTCTGGTCTAATTTTATTGATACTCAAGTTATAATAATGATTATTATTATTATGTGGCACACACTATGTGTGTGCCAAGTATTGTGCTAAGCACTTTATATGCACAATCTCATTTATTCTTATAGCTTTATGACGTCAGTATGTTTATCCCCATTCTGCAGATGAGAAAATAGAGAGTTCAGAGTGGTTAAATAACTAGCTTGAGAAGCAGAGGCAGATCTGAAATCTAGGTCTAACTCTGTAGCCTGTCCTCCTCACCAGGATTGCTGGTACTAAACTGACCTTGTTCCTACTGGTTATTATGTAGTCTGATCTGAATAACACAATGAGTATTTCCTAGGATTATGTATTAATTAATACATGACTTTTCTATTTAACAGCTTTCTTGGGCATTTTTAGAACAGAGCCAAAGTTTGGTAAAGCCATCCACTCTTTACTAAACTTGAATCCCAAGAACAGAGGTCTAATACAGCTCTGCAGTGTGGTCTACCACTGTAATGCACAAAGCATATATATATTGAACTTCGTCATTTTTTAAATGTATTTATTTTTTATATACTTATTTGGCAATGCTACCTTCTATGTCTGTTCTCTTTCATCTACTTGTAAAATTCAAGCAGATAATATTTCATATGATAATTGATGCCTTTTGGAAGCAATATAACATGATGTCTATGCATGTAACTGGGGTATAGGACCAAGCTCTCTTCTTTCCTAAGTAGGTGTATAATTTTGGGCAAATCATTTAACTTCTGCAGCCCTCAGTTCCCTCATCTGTAAAGTGGGAGTGATAATTGTACCCACCTCCCAAGATTATAGTAAGGGTTAAAGGAGATGTTTGATGCGAAGTGTTCAGTCCAGGGCCTAACGTAATGAGCATTCAAAAACTTATTACGTTGAAAACAGTGATTCCTTTAAATTCATAAAAATGTCAAAGCTCACTCTAAGATATACAGGTGTTTAACCAATGAAAATATTACATTTCTTTGATCTTCATGAATTCTATCATCTCATGTATGGAAAAAATTAAAAATAGAAAAATATAAATTACTTATAAAGCTGTAAACCTTGCTTTACAGAGGTTTATGATAAAAGAGAACTTTTTTCTCTCCTTTGATGTAAAGTAGATTGCTAGATTGTTTATGTTATTCTATTTTATATTCTCCACAGAAAATTTGTGGAAAGGGAACTGTTCAAACCTGATGAGGTACCTGAAAGACATAATTTATCCTTTTTTCCAACTGTAAATGACATAAAAAATCACATCCATGAGGTACAGAAATCCTTGAGAAATGGAGATAGTGTATATAACTCAGAGATTATTCCAGCAACGGTATGATTACAACTGTATTTCCTTGTTTTGTTACAGAATCTTTCTTAGCTTCTGGCCTAATAGGGCCTAATGGTTGCTGTTAGGGATAGTTGCTATTAGGTCATGTAAATAACTGTGATATAAGAAAAAATAGGAGTATCTTTTTCTTAAAATGTAAACGCTATGAACTCTTAGATGATTATTTGACTAAAAATTTTTTTATTACTCTCACAAGAAGAAAAATCAGTGAATTCTAACTCTGACTATAATGACAATAGTAATCTTCATTTAAAAATCAACATAGTTTATCTCTGTAAAAAGTATATCTTATCCATTTAACAGACACTGAGTACATACTATACATATCTCCCCTCTTTTAAAAATAGATTGGCAAGTTTAAGTAGAATAGTTCAGACTTGAATATACAACTTGATGTTGGTTCCATATGCCATCTGTGTGTATCAGTTTTACCTTATACTGTGATACTGTAGTTTCCCGCTGAATATTGGTCATTTCTATGAAAATTTTGCCTACTCTGAAGAGATTAGTATAATTACCCAGAAACTACTAATTATGATGCAGGTAGTGATTACAGCATTAAAATCTTAGTAGTAATATTCTTTGCTTTCCAGATTTTTACTATCCAAATTCAGTAACTGAATAAATTCAGATTTTTTTTAAGCTAGAGCTACTATTCTGTGCTATCCGAAACTCTTAATTATTCCCTATCCAAAATTCAGAAACTGAAACAGATTTGGTTAGCAATGGTCCTTGCCGTGGACACTTAATATCCAAATTCTTGCTATCTGAACTTGGGAAGCTAATGTACTTGGATGGTGAAGTATCTTAGGGCTTGAGAATATGAACAAGTGAGGAGAGTATTACAGAACAAAGCACAATTATACTAGGACTGAATAAAATATGACAGTTATATTGATGTTTTAAAATATTTTTCAGTATAGGTACTTTATCATTTTTACTGAAATAAATGTTCCCATTTCAGCTTCAATGGACTACAGATAGCGGGAATATTCTCAGAGAAACTGTGACAGTTACATTTGCAGAAGGTAGGTTATCTTGAATACCTTTAAAATATGAAATCAAAGTGTTGAAACTGGAAGACATTTAAATATTATCTCACCTGATCAAATTTTATAGATAAGGCAACGTTGGCCCAAAGAGGCAAGAGCAACTATGTTAGGATTCTTCAAAATAATTCCAGCTGTTTAAATTTCCTCCTATAATCAGCTTTTTTGCTTCTTTATGATTGAAATTTTGAGTCTGATTACTAGCACAGTTTACTGTAAAGCTAGGCTGGTTCCACTAGTAATAACCCTAAGATGCCTTGATCAGGAAACTATTGTCCATTTTGTATGGTTTGCTTTTTCTCATACCTTCTTATTCCTATGTTCTCTCCATATTCCAAGCTTATTTCAGCCCTTTTGATTTCTCTTCTGGAAGTGTCTTTTCTCCTTTTCTACACGGCAGACTCCTCTCACTGCTCCAATGGCAATCTCAATCTCTTGACGTTAAGTGTTCTCTTTACTTCCCTCATATAATGTTAGATGTTTACTCTTGTATTTACCCCTGCGTTTAACTTGGTATCCTTTTGTTTACGCATCTGTATCTTTCATTACAATTTGAGCTCCTCGGAGACTAGGATTGTATTTTATTCAAATTAATATACCTACTTCCTAGCATAATGCCTGCTAAAAAGTTAACACCTAAATAAGTGCTTTAGAGGGCCAGCTTGGTGGTGCAGTGGTTAAGTTGTGTGCTCCGCTTTGGCGGCCTGGGGTTTGTGGGTTTGGATCCAAGTGTGGACGTACACACCACTCATCATGCCATACTGTGGCAGTGTCCCACATACCAAATAGAGGAGGATTGGCACAGATGTTAGCTCAGGGCCAATCTTCCTCACAAAAAAATAAAAATGAAAAATAAACCTAAGCCTTTAAAAAATAAATAAATGCTTTAGAATAAATTAATGAATAACTATGTACAGTACAATTATTTCTTTATTCTTCAGCTTACTAACCTTTAAGAGTCACTTTGCCTACAGAATAACTTTCAAATATTTTAGCATTATTCATTTGTTCTGCACATATTTTACTTACTGTGATAAATGCAGAGCATAAAAAGAACAGGGAAGTTTCCTGCTTCATTGAATTTAAAGCTTAGCAAGAGAAAAAGACACTAGACAAATATATTCTAATTAGTTACTATTATGGAAAGTGCCATAAAGTTGTGCAGAATTGCATGGGAATAGTGATAGAGACATATAATTTAGTCCAGGGAGTAGGGAAGGGACTCTTGAGAAAGTGACTTTTAAACTAAGAACTGAAGAATTACTAGGAATTTGGCAATCAAAGGAATAGCATGTTCAAAGGCTAAGCAAGCAAGAGCTTGTCATGGTCAAGGAACTTAAGAAAGCTAGTGTGGTTTAAGCATAGACAAGACTTAGAGATAAAACTGGATAAGCAAAACAGTTTAGGAGACTGCTTCAGCTGTCCAAATGAATGGTGATAGTGGTTTAACTATAGTTGGTGGCAATTATACTAGAATTGGCCGGATTTAAGGGTTATTTAAAAAGTAGAATTCAAAGGCCTTGGTTATTGATTGAATAACCAAAAGTGGGAGGTAAAAGAGTGGGAATGATCTGGGTTGATTCCTGAGTTTCTTCCGTGAGCACTTGACTGATAGTGGCATTTACTGAGCTCAGCAACACTGGCATAAGAATAGGCTGTTGCTGGGGCCGGCCCGGTGGCACAGCAGTTAAGTGCACACGTTCCGCTTCTCAGCAGCCTGGGGTTTGCCGGTTTGGATCCCGGGTGCGGACATGGCACCGCTTGGCAAAAGCCATGCTGTGATAGGCATCCCATGTATAAAGTAGAGGAAGATGGGCAGGGATGTTAGCTCAGGGCCAGTCTTCCTCAGCACAAAGAGGAGGATTGGCAGTAGTTAGCTCAGGGCTAATCTTCCTCAAAAATAAATAAATAAAAAAAGAATAGGCTATCGCTGGTGGCAGCGGGGAGAAAAGAAAAGATCATGAGATCAGATTTGGAAAGCTTGAGTATCAGAGCCATTTCAGTGGAGTGGATTGGGAGGAAGCCATATTGTGGGCAAAGAGTGGATGGGAGATGAATGAAGAAATGGAGACAATGTGGACCACTTTTTCAAGAAGTTTGCTGTGAAGGGAGCATGGTTGAGGGGTTGAAGTAAGGTATTTTAAGACAGGAGAGATCTGCAGAGATAGATGAAGATGAAGGAACTTGATAGCTTTGGTGATGAGAAGTTGAGAAAATTTCTATCTGATAGCTTCTCTTTACTCTTTAAATAAGAGTGCTAAGAATGAGCTAAGATCTCTAAGGGTGGCCAAGATTTGAGGAAAATGGAGATTAGGTATCATCCCTAATACAGAGTGACAGAAACATTGTAAGGTTGTCAGGTACAGGTGAAGGTCCTGTGGAAGCTGATGATCATGAATTGGTAAAAGCAGTAGCAGCGAGTTTCTTCTCCAGCATCATTCAGCTTCCCGTGTGTAGGCACTGGAAGCCATTTTCATCCAGAATTAGGATTTTACCAGGGAGGTATGACCAAAGGACACAGAGACAGGGAGTTTAAGGTATTTGCAAGAGAGTGACTGAAATGATAAACTCAGGACTCTAAGCTGCATAGGGAGAGAATTTTATTAAGGAAGAGATTGATGGATCTGAAGAAAACTGAGAGATCCACTGACTGGAGGTTCACGTGAGGTTGAAGAACAGCTGTCGTGGAGTACCTGACCAAAATCCCTGGGAGAGTGAGAGGCTGTGATCAGAGAGGGGATGTTTGGATTAGAGATTTTAGATTTAGAGTAGTCCAGAGTATGGCCGCAGTAGTGGACGACTGCAGCAGTGTCAAGTAGAGACAATTAGAAATTAAGAAACCAAGAAACATAAGAGTGCTGTTTAATCCTCTTAGCAGTCCTTCGAGGAAGAGGCTCTTATTCTGATTTGACAGGTGAGGAGACTGAAGTGTAGAAACCAAGTTAAATAGCATGTTTAAGGTTGCAGAGAAAAGCCAGCACTTAAATCCATCCTTATCTGATACCAGGGCCATTTTAAAAAATTACTCAGTTATGGTATGGAAGCAATAAATAATTGTTGTTAATTGGTTTTTGATTGACTCAGAGAGATTAATATATTTGGGTTAACATAAGAATTACTTGAGAAGGACTCAAATTCCCTAAGGACAATTACTTTAAACATTGAGATAATTAAGAAAACAGAGGTTTTTACTTTTATATTTTCCAAAGTGAGTTATTGAAAGAAATTTAATACTGTTACTATTGAGTTCTGCTTTATGCCAGGCGTTGTCCTAGGCACGACAGCTGCCAGAGATGAGTTAAGTTTAGTCTTTGTAATTAAGGGGCTCAGTAGGTGTCCCACCTCTAGAGAAGTTTAGGTGTAGTCCAGCATTGTAGCATGGGAAATGGACTAGATTAGAGTTACAGATAGAGAATCTTTCAAGAAAAATAATAGTTTCCTACATCCCATCCTAGATATACTAAATTAAAATTAATGGAGGTTGAACCTAGGAATTGATGGAATTTTTCAGTTCTCTAAATGATTTTGGTGATCTACCAGGTTCTGGAAATAGTGGACTAGATAGATAACTTCTTAAAAAATCCTTGCCAAATCGTTGACCTTATTTCTGTGCACCTGTTTTTGTACCAGTACCATGCTGTTTTGATTACTGTAGCTTTGTAGTATGTTTTGAAGTCAGGGATTGTGATGCCTCCTGTTTTGTTCTTTTTTCTCAGGATTGCTTTAGAAATTTGGGGTCTTTTGTTGCCCCATATGAATTTTAGGATTCTTTGTTCTAATTCTGTAAAGAATGTCGTTGACCTTATTTCTTATTCCAATTCTGATAGTAAGGGTTGTAATAAAGTGTAGTATTCTAGAAGCCATAAGAATCATTTTGTTTTAAGAGTTTATTTTTCTATATAATTTAGGAAATTCACCAGGAGAATCAGTTACCAGCAAAGTGCAGACAAATCAGATAAGGAGTGCTTTGTCTCCAGAGCCAGCCCCCTTGCTTTCCTCATTTGAGCCAAAAATATTTACACAACTACAGGTAGGTATCTAGTGAAACAGCCAAACACCTTTGTCTTTCTTCCTCAATCTCCTCTCTTCTTCTTCTAGGGATTTTGCAGAATTGTTGTAGAATTATGATAATGATCAAAGATGTTTTCATTATTTCCTGAATTTTTTGTGTCTTGATTTAAGATAATAAGTTTTAAAATATGTTTCAAAAAAGTTTGAGTTGACTATGCATGCAATAAAATTTAGTTGTATTATTTTTCCTTTGGCCCTTGTTTCTGTCCTCACTTAATATTTGTTAGTAACTGTGCCCTTATATTTTATTGAGACAATTTTCTGTCAAAAGAGTACTATATCCTGGAAGAAAAATCATACATAATAAATTCAAACATTTTGATATAACTCTTTTTGGTTTAAAAGGGTTTGCATTTTCAACCAAGATTCACCTCTCCTGATGGATCACCGGCTCCGGTATCAGTAAATAACCATCCGTCCTCCAGTCCTTCAAGACTTCTGGATTCAGTAGGAAGTGCTGTAATGAATAATAATTCTCCACTGCTTGGTCAGAGTCATAGTCTTCAGACAGATTCATGCCTAACACAAAGCAGTAGTGTTGCATCTACTGTGGGCAACCTTCCAGGACCAGATCAAAATCTGGTTGCAATGGACCAGCTGGTAGAAGTTGGAGATGTTGAGGATGCAGAGAATCTGGAAGGAAGTGTTCATCGGATTCTCTTGGAAGATGTGCAGAACATTCCAATACAGATTATAGACAGCCACTCAGCTCTCAGTAAGTTACAACTACTTATGGTTTTATTTTTTTAACCTTCATGGACTATCATCACTATTACATTACAGAAAAAACTAGAATTTCTACTCATTGGATTTATAATATATAAATAAATCAAGTAAAAATATGAGAAAAAGGGAAAAAATATCAGCGTGAGTTTTGTAACTTTTAAACTTTTTAATTTTTTCTTCGTACCAAAATTATTCATTCCCTAGTTACCTAGTTTTACATGAAAAATCTGTGATGTGAAAGCGGGAAAGTCATGTTAGAGTACATGAAAAAAATAAGAGAAATTGAAAAAATAAAACTATTTTAGTATAAAGTTATTCTGGAAAAATTTATGTACACACGAACAAAGAAAAATGGAATGAAGTAGGCAGATATAAAGATTAAAAGGAAGATTTTTGAGTCATGGACTTAAATGTTAAATTCTATGGAAATTGGAAGGTAACTAGTAAGACTTGAGTACTTCATTCTAATCCAAGACCTTGTTACCTTCACTTTGTAATACACCCAGTCAACGTGGTAGTAGAGTCTGTTAAGTCCTGCTTGACCTAGCTGTGTCACTTCTTTTTAAACAGGTTATTCTGGATTAGGCACTGCTGTGGACAAAGATTAGCAGATTGCTTTGAAGAGCAAAAATCTTCATGGAAATTATCCGTAGAACATAGAAAGTACTTTCTCTTCATTCTTAGCCATCATTCTTCTGGATAAGGAAAACTGTGAGATAGTTCCTTCCAGAAAAGAATCATTGTCTTTTAAATTTATTGGGAGCATTACTTTTAAGAAAACTTATCCAGAGGGCTGTGGCAGTTGTCAATATTGAGGAAGTTTGGTAGAAGGGCGGGAAAGGAATATATATGAATTACTCCTCACAATGACTGCATGAAATAGTTGGTGGTGTCCCTATTCTACAGATGGGGGAACTAAGGCTCAGGGAGGTTAAGGAATTGCCTAAAGATCACATCTAGTAAGTGACAGAGCAGAATTCAAACCCAGATCTGTCTGCCTACAAAGCTGCTTTCCATTCTAACGTGCTTCCTCCCTCTGGGTCGTGCCAAGGTATTTCTGGGAGCTCTAAGTCAGAATGCTTTGAAGGAGACCCTCTTTGGATCTGAACTTGCATGATTTATCAAGTTAGATCATAATCTAAGGGACTGCTTCACCTGAATATGCATTCTCAGAGTCACTCAAATCCAGAATCCTCCTGGTGTTCTCTGTGGCTTGGGTTAAACTCCAGTACACCAATATATGACAAGCATTTGCTGTGCTCAACACACTTCTCTGAGCAATATGGTTCCCTATAGTAACTGAAAAACTGATATTCCTGAGAAAGAGAGAGAAAGGTTTGGTCTTAGACATCCCACCTGCCAGTTCACCATAGTGATGCTGGTATGCTACATTTAGATTAATTTGGTCGTAAGTACTTTGAAATCAGAAGGGTAAGTGCACTCTGAAATGTGTCAGAAAAGCAAACACGTAGTTCATGAAGCTAAGTCAGAGCTATGATTTAACACGTGGCATAATTTTTCTAAAGTTCTTATGTAGTAAAGTTTCTTAGGGAGAGAACATTTTCCTTGATATATGACCTCATATGGAAACTATATAGGAATGGTAAGACATCTGTGAATTTGTAACACATATGCCTGCTGTTTGCAAAACAAATCATTTTCAAATAATGGAAGCTTCCTGACTTTTATTCACACATCTTTTTAAAGACGGTTAAGTATGAGATATTCCTCATATTTTATCAAATTATGAACTGCTTTTTTTCTCAAGGTATCTTTAGAAGGAATAACTTTATAGTTTTCTTGATCTCTTCTTTTTTTCTTATTAAAAGCATACTGACGGAATTTAATATGAGTGACCATTAAGATGTCAGAAGCACGGAGTTCTCAAATATACTGGCTGCTTTTCTAAATTACTTGGTTCTTTTTCTAAACTACTGTTTTTTGCTTTGCTTCTAAATTCATATGATTCTAAACAGTATAATGTTAAAAATTATATTAACCTTTAGGGTTTTTCTTTTATGTTTGGTTTTAAAGTTGAAGAAAATCCAGAAGGTACCATTTCTGTGAACCAAGTTAAGCAAGAACCCAAAGAACCAGCATTGTCTATGGACACAAAAACAATTTTGGACTATAAGAAATTATCTACTACGTAAATTATTGAAGCTTTTCAGACTTTACAACTCTGGTGACTGCTGATGTCATAGAAAAGAAGGTGAATATAGTCAAAGTGCGGCATTGTGATATATGGACTGAAGACTGGTTCAATGAGCAGCTTTGATTTAAAACTGATATGTTTGTTGCCAATTCCATATTTTTACCTTAAGAGATATTTTAATCCCTTTATTTTGTATAATTCTTATGCTTTTTGATTATCTGATGAGGAAGGCCAGTATTTCAAAAGATCATCTGAACTTATTCATGGTAATATAGTCTGAACACAAATAGTTATCTAACTCATCCCCTGGAAATATCCAATTTGGGTTCTTAAAAGACAAACAACAACAAAAACAAAACAATGTGTGAATGTATGTTTGTGTGTGTGTGTGATAACTTTTTTTTAAGTTCTAAAATAACTTATTCAATCTTTAAAGTTGTGAGGAAATTTTTTAAATTGGCAGACAGGTGAGAGAATGTTTGTTGTCTGTCTCAGTTGGAAAGATAAAACAATAGACTCTACATTTTAACACGAAGCCCAGCAGTCATACACGTGGGAACTGTGGTTGCATTTTAGCTTCTTCCCTTCTAATTTTTATGTTTATAACTACAAACCGATAGCATCCTAATGGTCATCTAGTAGAAATTTGAAGTGTCTTGGTAAGTAATGAGAATTTTAACTTGAATTAATCAGATAAGCAACAGAAATAAATGTATATTGCATGGATTTATACAGTATTGTAGGCAAAACACTACTTATGTCAGAGAGACATAGAAATTGAGAGAATTCAGAAAGAATAATACAATTCTCTGGTGTTTACAGATAATTTGGGGAGCTTTTTGATATCAGCAGAGGATTTTTCCCCCCTATTTTGTACTGAAGATTTAGCTCTGGTTAGAAAGGAATTTGAGTTGTATTTATTTTTCTATGCCAGAGTTCTTACTGAATCGATGGAATTAGAATTTATAGTATTTCAAGGTAAGTATTTATAGTTTAAAATTTGGTTCATATTTAAAACTTTAAAACAACTAATGTGTTATATTTGCTTGTTGAGTAAGTATATGTACTTTAAATACCGAATAAGTACTAATCAGTATATTCATTGTAAGTTTCTGTTTTCTGGAAGGTTGGTAAATTAGAAATGTCAATTATAACTGTCAAGAAATCAACTAATGACTTTTTTCCCCCAGAGGCCATTTGTGGGTATATTTAAAATTTTGTTTAAAAATAATGATTTTAAATTGATATAAATATTTAATATTCAAAGCATGCAGAAAATAATAAGAAACTTAACCTTAATATTTTAGATGAATATGAGTCATTTTTGGCTTTTCTAAGTCCAATCTCTCATTCTTAATTTACTTGAATTATTTCAGGTACATGACATGTATCTAAGCATAAAGCACTGTTACATTAGAAGTGGGTGGAATTCTAAAATTCCTTGCTCTGTAGATTTATATCCTATTTAATATAAAGTTTATTATTTATACTGCTATTTAATGCAAAGTTAACATTCCGTTACGTATGTGATTTTTAGTAAGAATTGCTTCTCTTTTGCCTAAGAATTGAAAATATTTGATGTTGGCATTTATAGAGGCAGGCTGCCAAATCTGATTATGTTATGCTAAGTTAAATACAACTCTTAGTTACCTCAAACCCAGAGTTCTCTTAAGTCTGCATGAACTTAAAAGGAAGAAGTCCAAATTAATTTATAGCTTATTGTAGGCAATATTCTTTCATTTGTTATTTGTAGTTTTTATGGAAACTTTTTCAAGATTTTGAATATAGCTCTTCATCTTTCAGTAATGATAGTGGTTTATTATTAAATACTTCACCAGTTGCAGTATATTCTTTTGGAGACATTCCTTTCTGTTTTGATGTTGAGTTGCTAAGGAGAAATGCTTGTTAAGATACAGACTCCAGTCAGTTGCCCGTGAGGATGAGGGATGTCGGAGGATTCAGATTTTGGCACTTGATCAAGAACAAAACAGTTTAAAAACATTTCTCTCACTCCGTTCGATGTGAATGTCTCTTCTGATACTGTTTTTTTATTATGAGGACAGAAAGTTACAGTGCATCCTCCCCACAAACCAAAAATAGAAGAAGAAAAAGAGCATGAAGAAGGTTTAAATCCCTAATTGTATACTCTTTTGGTTTTTAGGTAGAAACTGGAACTATCAATATTTTCATGTAAGTATTTCAATTAGTAGCCTTTTAAAAATGGTTTCAGATTAGTTTTTAAAAATTCATTTGTCCTCTAAATGCATGTTCAGTCACAATATGTCAGTATTGTAGTTTAAAGGTGCTTAGAATTGCTTTTTAAAAAGTATGTTTACATATTTAAATATTCAATTATTTTCTAAATGCAAGGGTATTAAATACAAGTGCATAAAATTTTTAGTAGCTATATTTGGCATTCTCCTAACAGCTCTACAGCAAAGTTTAACATTTGCTCCTTTGTGTTGTGTATTACAAGGTATAATAGCTAAAGTAGTAAGTTGGACGTTCAAAATAAGCAGTTAGGAATTCATAATTACAGCTGAGCTTGCTTCCTCGTGGTTTTCGTGTTCCAAGCCTCCAAGGGAACTTTATGTGTCCTACGGTGGATTACAGATAAGCATCGCCATGGTGGGCCTTTCCTTCAATAGGAATTTCTGTGTAAGCAGTTGACGTAATTAAAAGGAAAAGCTTTCATATCTTGTAAAGGTAAATGTTTTCTAAAAGTCACAAATGTGATAGAAAACAGGTTTTGGGATCTGGTCCTGCCTTAAAGTTTCTAATTTTGAGGCCCACCAGCTTGTGTTTCATCTTTATTGCCTGTTAAAATACACACTTAATCATGCAGTGTGAGAAAGATGTTTAATTTGTACCAGATTTTTTAAAAAGTTTAAAAAATGTGTATATATATTGTAACTTAATGTATAGTGTCCTTGTTATAATGTAATTTTTTCATTAAAAAAATCCTGTATTTTTTTCTTAAACTTATTAGTTTTCTTTTTATACTTTTCCTGGAGCTAGTGGTAGTTTTGTTCATCTTGAACATACTCAATAAACACTTTAATACCTGAGAATTTTGGCTAGAGATTTATGTTAAATTTGGAACCTGAAAGTTTTTAAGCATAACTACCAGTAACTCCGGTTATCATCACATTTGGGGATATGTATATGCATTTAGTACTCTCAACTCAGCCAGCCATCCACATTTTAAAACAATGTGTGTAATAAGGTATAAATAGTCCCTTTTCCCCCACATTTTGACACTGTGAGATCTTCAAGCACAGCTTTATATTTTAGCAGTAATGACAGAAGTATGTAACTTCAAAAGGAGGGATCATTAATTTTTTCCCTCTGCTTTTTCTGCTTTATTCCACTCTGCCTATTTTTCAAGACCATAGAACATCTTACTTTCTCCAGAAGGGGGACTGCAGTGACTTCTCCTCATCAGCTGATTTAGGCTTTAGACATCTTAAATGATATGTTGTTCTGATGTCTAGACATTTGTAATTCTGCTTAATTAACTTAGTCGTAATGGCAAAGCCTTAGTGATCTTTTGCCACGTACATATTAACTATAAATTCTCTTGTTAGATAATACAAAATTCACTGTCAACTGAATTCATAAAACTTGAGGAAGAAGAAAATTTAAAACTAGAATTTAAAAAATCTCACTTATTAATGGATGCTAAATTGATTCATTAGAAAAATAAATGGATTAATATGGAAAACCTTTGAGAATGTGATATGGTTATGAGAGTGCAGGAGATATGTTGTTTAATGGTACAAACTTGCAACTAGTGTGTGTGAGTATATGTATATATATTCATGCATAAGTCCTGGAGAGCTAATATACAGCATAGTGATTGCAGTCAACAATACTGTATTATAAACTTCAGAGTTGCTTAGAGACTAGATCTTAATTTTTCTCACTACAAAAAGGAATGATAATGTGACATGATAGATATGTTAGCTAATGCTACAGTGGGAATCGTACTGCAAAATATAAATTATCAAATCAACACATTGTATACCTTAAATTTACACAGTTATATGCCAATTATATCTCAATTAAAGAAAAAAGAATTCTAAAACCAGAGGACAGAGTGAGAGTCCGATACCAGCAGAATTTTTATCTTTAAATATCTTTGTTGAGGTATAATTGACATACAATAAACTGCACATATTTTAAGTGTGCAGTTTGATAAGGTTTGATATGTGTATACATCTATGAAACCATCACCACAGTCAAGATAATGAACATATCCATCACCCTCAAGAGATTCCTAGTGCCCCTTTGTAATCCATCCCCACTTCTCCCTGCCTCTCCTCCTCACCCCACCCTCCCCAGACGACTACTGATCTGCTTTCTGTCACTAGAGATCAATTTGTTTTGTCTACAGCTTTGTATAAATGAAATCATATAGTCTAAACTGTTTATCTGACTTTTGTCATTCAGCATAGTTATTTTGGATTCATGTGTGTCACAGGATGTATGAATAGTTGATTCCTTTTTACTGCTGAGTAGTGCTCCATTTTATGAATATACCATAATTTGTTTATCCATTCACCTGTTGATGGACATTTGGGTTGTTTACATTCTTGGTATTACAAATAAAACTGCTATGAACATTTAAGTAAAAGTCTTTGTATGGACATATGCTTTCACTCCTCTTGGGTAAATATCTAGGAGTGGAATGGCTGGGTCATATGGTAGGTATATATTTAACTTTTTAAGAAACACTCAAATGATTTTCCAATGTGATCGTACCATTTTACATTCCTATCAGCAGTGTATGAGAGTTTCAGGTGCCCTATATCCTAATCAGCACTTGGTATTGACAGGCTTTTAAATTTTAGACATTGTATTAGGTTCGTAGTAGCATCTCATTGTGGTTTTAATTCCTGTTTCTTTAATGACCAGTACTGTTGAGCATCTTTTAATGTGTTATTTGCCATATGCATATCTTCTTTAGTGAAGTGTCTGTTTGAATCTTTCACCCATTTTTAAATTGAATTGTTGTTTTCTTATTATATAGAGGTCTAAAAAGTATGTTCTAGATACAAGTCAATTATTAACAATACAATTTACAAATATATTCACCTGATCTCTAGCTTATCTTTTCACTCTCATAACAGAATCTTTCAAAGGGCAGAAGTTCTTAATTTTGATGAAGTCCAATTTATCTTTTTTTCTTTATGGATCATACTTCTGTGTTGTATCTAAGAGATCTTTGCCTAACCCAAGGTTAAATTTTATCCTACTTCTAGGAGTTTTATAACGTTCGTTTTACCTTTAGGTCCATGATTCATTTTGAGTTAATTTTTGTATACATAGTACAAGGTATAGATTGACTTATTTTTTTTGCGTATGAATATCCAGTTGTTCCAGTATCATTTTTCTTAAAAGACTATACTTTCTCCGTTGAATTAATGAAAAATCCCTTATCTTATATATGTGGGTCAGTTTCTGGATTCTCTGTTCTCTTCCATTGATCTATTGTCTATCTCAGTGGTCTCAACTGGGGCAATTTTGCCCCCAGGGGACATTGGCAAAGTCTGGAGACAGTTTTAGTTTTCACAACGAGGGAGATACTACTGGTTTCTAGTAGATAGAAGCCAGAGATGCTGCTCAACATCGTACAATGCATAGCACAGCCCCCACAAGAAAGAATTCTGGCCCCAAATGTCAGTAGTACTGAGATGATAAACTGTCTGTCTCGATGTCAGTACCACACTGTCTTGATTACTATGCTTTATAATAAGTCTTGAAGTCAAGTAGTATAAGTCCTTGCATCCTCTTCTTTTTCAACTTTGTTTTGGCTATTCTAAGTCCTTGGTTTTTTCATGTGAATTTTAGAATCACCTTATCAATTTCTTTCTTTCTTTCTTTCTTTTGAGGAAGATTAGCCCTGTGCTAACATCTGCTGCCAATCCTCCTCTTTTTGCTGAGAAAGACTGGCCCTGAGCTAACATCCATGCCCATCTTCCTCTACTTTATACGTGGGGACACCTACCACAATATGGCTTGACAAGCGGTGCCATGTCTGCACCTGGGATCTGAACCCGTGAACCCTGGGCCGCCGAAGCAGAACATATGAACCACTGCACCACCAGGCCGGCCCCATCAATTTCTTAAAAAAACGAAATGAAAGCCTGTGGCATTTTGACTAGGATTATGTAGAATATATAGATCAATTTAAGGGTAATTGAAAACTTAATATTGATTTTTTGATTTTTCTCTGCAGTGTTTTGTAGTTTTCGGGGTGCAGAGCTTACGTATATTTTGTCAGATTTATCACTAAGAACTTATAAATGGCATTGGCTTTTAATTTCAATTTCTGATTTTTGTGTTATATAGAAATACAATTGATTTTTTACATGAATCTTATATCTTACAACCTCGTTAAACTCACTTTTTAGTTCTAATAGCTTTTTGGTAAATTCTATCAAATTTTCTAGATAGATAATCATGTTGTTTTACATCTTCCTTTTCAAATCTAGATGCTTTTCATCTTGTTTTCTCGACTGTTACACTGGCTAGAACCTAAAGTGCCATTTTAGTTTGAAGTGGTTAGAGTGGACATCCATGCCTTGTTTCTGATCTTAGGGAGAAAGCATGTAGTCTTTCACTGTTAGTATGATGTTAACCATAGGTTTTGCATATCCGTTACCAAATTGAGGGAGATTCCTTCTGTTCTTAGCTTGCTGAGAGTTTTTATGAGGAAGAGATATTTGATTTTGTCAAGTGCTTTTTCTGCATATATTGAGATGATCTTGTGGCTTTTCTTTTTTTACCCTCTCAATATGGTAAGACATTGTGATTGAATTTCAAAGGATAAAACATCCTTGTATCCTTGCATTCCTAGAACAAATCATACTTGTTCATTGGGATGCATTATCCTGTTTTACATATTGTTGAGTTTCAGTTACACGTAATGTTATTATTGATAGGGTTGGGTTTAAGGCTTCCATCTTGCTGTTTGTTTTCTATTTGTCCCACCTGTTCTTGGTTACCCTAGTCTTCCTTTTCTGCCTTTTTTGGTGCAATTGAGCTTTTTCTATGATTCAATTTTACCTCCATTACTGATTTGTTAGCTGTAACTCCTGTTATTTTTTTTGGTAACCATTAAATTGTTCTCTTTGTGTGTGCTTTGTTTATCTTCCATGTATGAGTGAAATCTTATGGTGTTTATCTTTGTCTGGCTTATTTTGTTTAACGTAACACCCTCAAGGTCCATCCATGTTGTTGCAAATGGGACAATCTTGTCTTTTTTTATGACTGAGTAGTATTCCATCGTATATATATATATACCACATCTTCTTTACCCAATCATCAGTCAGTGGGCACTTGGGTTGCTTCCATGTCTGTAGTGAATACTGCTGCAATGAACATAGGGGTACATAAGTCTCTTTGGGTTGTTGATTTCAGGTTCTTTGGATAAGTACCCAGTAGTGGGATAGGTGGGTCATATGGTATTTCTGTTGTTAATTTTTTCAGAAATCTCCATACTGCTTTCCACAGTAGCTGCACCAGTTTGCATTCCCACCAGCAGTGTATGAGGGTTCCCTTTGCGCCATCTCCTCTCCAACATTTGTTATTTTTTGTCTTGGTGATTATGGCCATTCTAACAGGTGTAAGGTTCTATCTTAGTGTTGTTTTGATTTGCATTTCCCTGTTGATTAGTGATGTGGAATGTCTTTTCATGAGCCTATTGGCTATCTGTATATCTTCTTTGGAAAAATGTCTGTTTATATCCTCTGCCCATTTTTTGATTGGAGTGTTTGTTTTTTTGGTTGATGAGTTGTGTGAGTTGTTTATTTATTTTGGAGATTAACCCCTTGTCAGATATATGATTTGCAAATATGTTTTTCCAGTTAGTGAATTGTCTTTTCCTTTTGTTCCTAGTTTCCTTTGCTTTGCAGAAGGTCTTGAGTCTGATGAAGTCCCACTTATTTATTTTTTCTTTTGTTTTCCTTGTTTGAATAGAAATAATATTCAAAAAGATCCTTATAATACCTATGTCAAAGAGGGTACAGCCTATCTTTTCTTCTAGGAGTTTTATGGTTTCACATCTTACCTTAAGTCTTTAATCCATTTTGAGTTAATTTTTGTGTATGGCAAAAGATAATGGTCTACTTTCATTCTTTTCCATGTGGCTGTCCAGTTGTCCCAACACCATTTGTTGAAGAGACTTTCCTTTCTCCATTGCATGTTTATAGCTCCTTTGTCCAAGATTAGCTCCGCAGATGTGTGGTTTTATTTCTGGGCTTTCAATTCTGTTCCATTGATCTGTGTCTGTTTTTGTACTAGTACCATGCTGTTTTGATTACTGTGGCTTTGTAGTCTATTTTGGAGTCAAGGGTTGTGATGCCTCCAGCTTTGTTCTTTTTTCTCAAGATTGCTTTAGCTATTCGGGGTCTTTTTTGCCCCATATGAATTTTAGGATTCTTTGTTCTCTTTCCATGAAGAATGGCATTGGGATTTTGATATGGATTGCATTGAATCTGTAGATTGCTTTAGGTATATGGACGTTTTAACTGTATGTATTCTTCCAATTGATGTGCATGGAATATCTTTCCATTTCTTTTATGTCATCAGCAATTTCTTTCAGTAATGTCTTACAGTTTTTATTGTATAGGTCTTTCACCTCCTTGATTAAACTTATTCCTAGATATTCTATTCTTTTTGCTGGGATTGTAAATGGGATTGTATTCATGAGTTCTCTTTCTGTTAGTTCATTTTTAGAGTATAGAAATGCAACTGTGTTTTGTAAGTTGATCTAGTACCTTACAACTTTGCTGTTGTTGTTGATTATTTATAGTAGTTTTCCAATGGATTCTTTAGGGTTTTCTATATATAAAATCATGTTGAGGGGCCGGCCCATGGCCAAGTGGTTAAGTTCATGTGCTCTGCTTTGGCGGCCAGCGGTTTTGCTGGTTCGGATCCCATTCACGGACATGGCACCACTCTTCAGACCCTGCTGAGGGGAGGTCCCACATAGCACAACTACAAGGACCTACAACTAGAATATACAAGTATGTACTCGGGGGGGGTTGGGGAGAAGAAGAAAAAAAAATGAAGATTGGCAACAGTTATTAGCTCAGGTGCCAAACTTAAAAAAAAGAGAAATCATGTTGAATAAGAGTGGCGAGAGTGGGTACCCTTGTCTTGTTCCTGTTCTCGGAGGGATGGCTTTTAGTTTTTACCTGTTGAGGATGATGTTGTCTCTGGGTTTGTCATATATGGCCTTTATTATTGTTGAGGTACTCTCCTTCTGTACCCATCTTATTGAGAGTTTTTGTCATAAATGGATGTTGGATCCTGTCAAATGCTTTCTCTGCATCTATTGAGATGATCATGTCGTTTTTATTCCTCATTTTGTTAATATGGCCTATCACATTTATTGATTTGTGGATGTTGACAGATCCTTGTGTCCCTATATAAATCTGACTTGATCATGGTGCATGATCCTTTCAATGTATTGCTGTATTCGGTTTGCCAATATTTTGGGGGGGTTTTGTGGAAGATTAGCCCTGAGCTAATGTCTGCCACCAATCCTCCTCTTTTTGCTGAGGAAGATTGGCCCTGAGCTAATGTCTATGCCCATTGTCCTCCACTTTATGTGTGGGACATCTGCCACAGCATGGCTTGATAAGCAGTGCAGAGGTCCGTGCCTGGGATCTGAACCAGTGAACTCTAGGCTGCTGAAGCGGAGCGTACAAACTTATTTGCTGTGCTACTGGGCCAGCCGCCAGTTTCCCAATATTTTGTTGAGGATTTGGCATCTATGTTCATCAGTGATATTGGCCTGTAATTTTCCTTCTTTGTGATGTTCTTGTCTGGCTTTGGGATTAGGGTGATATTGGCCTCGTAGAATGTGTTAGGAAGTGATCCGTCTTCTCAACTTTTTGGAATAGTGTGAGAAGAATAGGTGTTAAATCTCCTTTGAATGTTTGATAGAATCCTCCAGAGAAGCCATCTGGTCCTGGACTTTTATTTTTTGGGAGGTTTCTGATTAGTGTTTCAATCTCTTTACTTCTGATTGATCTATTCAGATTCTCTATTTCTTCTTGGTTCAGTTTTTGGAGGTTGTATGATTCTATTTATCCATTTCTTTAGGTTGTCTAATTGTTTGGCTTATAGTTTTTCATTGTATTTTCTTATAATCCTTTGTATTTCTATGGTATCCCTTGTTATGTCTCCTCTTTCATTTCTAATTTTAATTACTGAGCCTTCTTTCTTTTTTTCTTAGTGAGTCTGGCTAAAGGTTTGTCAGTTTTATCTTTTCAAAGAACCAGCTCTTTGTTTCATTGATCCTTTACTATTTTTTTTGTTTCAATTTCATTTATTACTGCTCTAATTTTTATTATTTCCCTCCTACTGCTGACTTTAGGCTTTGTTTGTTCTTCTTTTTCTAGTTCTGTTAGGTGTAGTTTTAGATTGCTTATTTGAGATTTTTCTTGTTTGTTAAGGTGGGCCTGTATTGCTATGAATTTCCCTCTTAAGACCACTTTTGCTACATCCCATATGAGTTGTTATGGTGTATTTTCATTCTCATCTGTCTCTAGATTTTTTTTATTTCTCCGGTGATCCATTGGTTGTTCAGTAGCATGCTGTTTAGTCTCCACATGTTTGTTACTTTCCCAGCTTTTTTCCTGTAGTTGATGTCTAGTTTCATAGCATTATGGTTGGGAAAAGTACTTGATATGATTTCAATCTTCTTAAATTTATTTAGACTTGCCTTGTTTCACAACATATGGTTTATCCTTGAGAATGCTCCATGCACACTTGAGAAGAATGTGTATCCTGCTGTTTTTGGATGGAGTGTTCTATATATATCTGTTAAGTCCATCTGGTCTAGTTTTTTGTTTAAATCCACTATTTCCTTGTTGACTTTCTGTCTGGATGACCTATCTGTTGATGTAAGCGGAGTGTTAAGGGTCTTAAGGTCCCCTACTATTATTGTCTTGTTGTTGATATGTCTTTTAGGTTTGTTAATAGTTGCTTTATGTACTTTGGTGCTCCTGTGTTGGGTGAATAGATATTTATAAGTGTTATGTCTTCTTGGTGGAGTGTACCTTTGATCATTACATACTGTCCCTGTTTGTCTCTCATTACCTGTTTTGTCTTGAAGTATACTTTGTCTGATATAATTATGGCAATGCCTGCTTTCTTCTGTTTGCCATTAGCTTGGAGTATCATCCTCCATCCCTTCACTCTGACCCTGTGTTTGTTTTTAGAGCTGAGATGTGTTTCCTGGAGGCAGCATAATGTTGAGTCTTGTTGTTTAATCCATCCAGCCACTCTGTGTCTTGATGGAAGAATTCAACCCATTTACATTTAGAATGATTGTTGATATATAAGGGCTTAATGCTGCCATTTTATTGCTTGTTTTCTGTTTCTTCTGCATTTCCCTTATTTCTCATCCCATGTATTTTGACTGAATTGGTAGTCCTCTATGGTGGTTTTCTTAGTTTTTATTTGTCATTTGTGTCTCTGTTCTGATTATTTGCTTAGTGGTTACCATGAGGTTTGTATACAAAATCTCATATATGAGATAGTCCATTTTCTGATAGCCTCTTATTTCCTTAGACTAAGCTGATTCCATCCCCTTCCTCTTCCTTTTCTAAGTTGTTGTTGTCACAACTTATTCCATCTTGTATTGTGAGTTTGTGGTTAAAATGATGATATTATATTTATTTTTGATGTTTTCCTTTCCTTTATCTTTAATGTTATAATTATGTGTTTGCTAACCTGTTCTGATAGAAAGCCTCAATTTCCTTGTTTAGTCTACCTATTTATCTTCTTGCTCAAGGCTTCATAAACTCTTTCGTTTTTTTCAGGTATGAGGGCCTTTTTGATCATTTCTTGTAGGGGGCATCTTGTGGTGATGAACTCCCTCAGCTTTTGTTTATCTGGGATAGTTTTTATTTCTCCATCATATCTGAAGGACATTTTTGCTGGATAGAGTATTCTTGGCTGAAAGTTTTTGTCTTTCAGAATTTTGAATGTATCATTCTACTCTCTCCTAGCCTGGAAGGTTTCTGCTGAGAAATCCACTGATAGGGGTTCCTTTGTAAGTTATTTCTTCTGCCTTGGTGCCCTTAATAGTTTTTCTTTGTCATAGACTTTTGCCAGCTTTACTACTATATGCCTTGGAGAAGGTCTTTTTACAATGATATAATTATGAGATCTATTAGCTTCTTTCAATTGTATCTCCACTTCCTTCCCCAGATTTGGGAAGGTCTCAGCTGATATTTCTTTGAGCAAGCTTTCTGCCCCATTCTCCTTCTTTTCTTCCTCTGGAATACCTGTAATCCTTATGTTGCGTTTCCTAATTGAGTTGGATATTTCTTGGAGAATTTCTTCATTTCTTTTTAGTGTTAGTTCTCTCTCCTCCTCTATCGGAAGCATTTCTACATTTCTGTCCGTCCAGACTGCTAATTCTCAGGTCCCTAATATCAGCTCTGTTATTCCTAGAGTCCAGATTTTTCTTTATTTTATTGATTGTGTTATTCATCTACAACATTTCTGCTTGGTTTTTCTTTATAGTTTCAATCTCTTTTGTGAAGAAGTTCCTGATTTCATTGAACTGTCTCTCTGTATTTTCTTGTAACTCGTTTGAGTATTTTTATGATAGCTATTTTGAGTTCTCTGTCATTTAGATTATAAGTTTCTGTGCTTTCAGAATTGATTTCTGGGTGCTTGTCATTTTCCTTCTGGTCTGGAGTTCTAATATATTTTTTCATACTGTTTGATGGTGTGGATTTGTGCCTCTGCATGGTGATAGTATTTGGTCACAACTTCCACCCGCTGCCAGTGGGTGTAGGTCGAGAGCTGTATATTCTGAGCCCACCACAATCTGCGGCTCGCTGGCTCACAGCTGCTGCTTTTCTATCACTTGTTCAGGCACTCTGGCTAACCGGCTGACCTGGAGTGCCAGTTGGGGGCAGGGGTGCTTCCTTTCACCTGCACTATCCCAGGGACATTCTTGTTCTGCCCTCTCTATCTGCTCTCCTGGGGTACTGACTTGATGAAGACACATCCCACAATAGCTTAGCTACCTCTGTGTGGGGCTTTCCCACAGGCTATGAGGGAACTTGGGGAGCAAACATGTTCCTGCAGAGGGCCGCCCCTCCTCCCTCTGCTCCCAGAGCTGGTCGTGGTCCTGCGCCCTGGTTTGCTGCCATTAGGGGAGAGAGATGAGATCCCCCTACCTCCTTCCACTTCCTCTGGGTGGTCCAGCACCTCTACCTTCAGATGTATGGCTGCATAGGCCTTTCATATGTCTTTTGTGTTGTGTGAATGTCCTCTGTTGGTATATGAATGTCCTTTTTGTTATATCATAGTGGGGGGAGTCTAAGTGAGGCGCTCACTCTGCCATGATGCTGACATAAGTCCTGTAACTCTTGTTATTCTAATGATTGTTTTATTGTTTATACTGTACATCTTCAACTGTCACAGTCTACCTTCAAGTACTATTCCACCATTTCACATACAGTGTAAGAATCTCACGAGTGTACTTTTATTTTCCCCTTCTTGCCTTCATGCTATTGTTGTAAAACATTTTATTTCTGTATATCTTATAAACTCCACAGTACATTGTTATTATTTTTACTTTAAACAATTATCTTGTAAAGAGACTTACGTAGTAAAAGAATTTCTATTTACCCACATAGTTATTATTTCCAATGTTCTTCATTTCTTTGTGGAGATCCACATTTGCATCCAGTGTCATTTTTCCTTTTCCTTCCTTTAACATTCCTTTAAATAGAACTTCCTTTAACATGTTTTTGTGCTGTAGGTCTGTTGCTTATGAATTCTTTCAGATTTATCATGTCTGAGAAACTGTTTTACCTTCATTTTTTAATCTTTTCCCTAGATAAAAAATTCCAAGTTACTTGAAAAATATTGCTCCGCTGTCTTTTACCTTGAATTATTTTCAATGAGAAATTTACCGTTGTTCTTTAGTGTATGTGTCTTTCTTTCCTCTGTCTGATTTTAATTGTTCCTTTTTATCACTGGTTTTTAGCAACTTGGTTATGATATGCCTTGGTGTAATTTGCTTTATGTTTTTGTATTTTGGGTTTGTTGAGCTTTTTGGGTGTTTAGGTTTACAGTTTTAATCAAATTTGGAAAATTTTCAACCGTTTTTTCCTCAAAAACATTTTTTGTCTCCTCGCCTTACTCTCTGAGATTTGAATTATATGTATATATTGGTGTGGTTGAAGTTATTCCATATCTCACTGATGCTGTGTTCATTTTTTCCCATCTTTTTTCTATCTCTATTCATTTTGTACAGTTTATAATGCTCTGTCTTCAAATTCATTGATATTTTCTTCTGCAGTGTCTAAAATGTCTAATCTGTTGTTAATCCTAGATCAACTTGGTGTTGTTAATAATCCAGTGTATTTCTCAACACAAAGTAGTTTCCATGTTTACAAGTTTGATTTGCAAATTTTTTTGTATCTTCCATGTCTCTACTTGACACCTTGAATGTTTCCTCTAGCTTCTTGAACATATGGAATGTGGCTGTAAAACTATTTTATTTTAATATCCTTGTCTACTAGTTCTATCATCTTTTTTTTTTTTGAGGTAATTTCAATTGATTGATTTTCTACTCATTATTTTTGTATTTTTTCCTGCTTCTTTGATTCCTGGCAACTTTTGATTGGCATTCAGACATAACTTTTACCTTGTCGAGTGCTGGATATTTTTATATTCCTGTAAATATTTTGAGTTTTGTTCTAGGATGCAGTTAAGTTTCTTGGAAAAGGTTTGTTCCCTTAACTTCTTGCTTTGGGTCAGAGCAGCACTTAACCTTGTGTTAATTTTGTCCCACTATTGAGGCAAAACCCTTCTTAGTACTCTACACTGTGATTTTGAATTAATGAGATTTTCTTCTCTGGCTGATGGGAATAAGCAGACTATAGTTCCCATGTGAGCCTCAGGGATTGTTCTTTCCCTAGCCTCAAGTAGTTTCCTTATACTCAGGCACTGAACAGTAAGTACTCTGTTAAGTGCTAGAGAGTGGCCTTCTGCAGATCTCTGGAGTTTTCTATCTCTGTAGCTCTCTCTTCTCCAGTACTTTGTCCTGTAAACTCCACCTGCTTTGACCTTCCTGGATTTCCTCTTCTCAGAGAAGCTTTGCCTACCTTCCCCATCCATGTGCCACAGCCTAGGAACTCTATTTGGGTGGTAATCTGGGATAACACAGGCCTCATCTTATTTGGTTTCCATCTCTCAGGGATTGCTGTCTTCTGTTGCGTGATGTCCAATGTTTTGAGGATCATTGTTTCATATATTTTATAGTTGTTTCAGACAGGAGGCTAAATCTGGTCACTTTTACTCCATCTTGACACTAGATGTGGAAGTTCTCCAGACAGTTCAACATAATGTAACATTTGGATTTCTGCAGGAACAGTGAAGTTGGGAGATGAAGTAGGAGGTTGTAAGGAAAGTGCAAGGATAGGTAATGAGATAGAGTAGAGTACAACAAATCTGAGCAAGACAAGTGTGGATATCACTGTGAGACTTAGGGTATCTGATTGGTCCAGCAGAATCTGATGCATGGCATTCAATATATGTTAATTTTTATAATTAATTAAATTAATAATGGACTTTAAAATCCTGAAAGGTAAGCGTTATTTCAAGATGGTGTATTTGTTGGGGAGCACTTTTGGCTGCTTGCAACACAGACATGATTATAATGGCTTAACCAAAGAGGTCTTTTTTTTTTTTTTTTTTTTATGAAACCAAGTCCAAGGGCAGTCTGACCAGGGCTAGTATGGTGATTCCATGTTGCCATTAGGAACCCAGACTCCTTTAATCTTTTCATATAACCATCTCTAACCTGTGGCTTTCAGCTACATCCTTGTTGCTTTTTGCCCATGATGGTTGTTCCACCTCCTGCATTAACAAGAGTTCAGACAGGAAGAATGCAATGGGCAAACGGCCTGTGCTAGACGAGTGAGCCAGAGGTCTTTCTCAGAAGACCTGTCAGCAGCTTCCACTTGTATCACATTGGTGAGCATTGTTGTATGACCACCCTAGTTACAAGGGATGCTGGGAAATGTAGTTCTTTTTAAAATCTGGGCACATTGCCACCCCAAGAAAAATTGTGTTTTAGTAAGAGAAAAAGACAGAATTCTTTGAATATCATTTAGGCCACAGTTGTGTCTCCCACAAATGGGAGAACTGAAATTCAGAAATTCAATAATGTGCCTGAGTTTGTTACACAGCCGTTAAGTGATAAAGCTCATATTGGTACCAGGGTCTGTCCAGTCCCAATCCCCATTCCTTTTGCTGCACAGTCCAGAAAAGCAAGTGCTCTTTTCATGATAGGATCTTTGAGTTGGATCTCATGACAGGATATGAAGATGAGATTAAAATGTAGATGTATGGACTTCAGGGAGCAAGTAGAAGGAATTATATGGCACATTTGGGGATACTAGTAACTCATTTTTGTGAGAACATTAGGATTCAATGAAGAAGCTGGAGAATGATAAGAAAGGCTAAGTGGTAGAAATTCTAGAAGGCCGGGCTAAGAATTTTACATTTTGCTTAGCATGTGTTAGGTTAAAATCTTATTAAAATGATCTATTAAAGGAGCCCATTGAATCAAAAAAATTTCCGAAAATCTGGGTGAAAAATTGAGCTTCACAGATTTCTGAAGATAGCTATGATGTCCAAATGGAGGTGATAGAATAATTTATTGATTACCGTAATAAAATTGTGTAACAAGTTTCTGGTCATGACTATTGCATCTATAATTGCTTTTCAAAACACTTGGATTTTTTACATTTATATGCTACAAGGACACTCTAAAGTCTTAAAGATGGGCATTCATTCATTCAACGGGACAGACATGTTTCCTGCCCTTTTGGAACTTAGATTCCAGAAGAGAGAACTAGACAATAAATGATAAACATAATAAATGAGTATATATAAACATAGTAAATAAGTATATTATAGTACTTATACTATAATATAAGCATATTATATGTACTTATATTAATTGTTATATGTATATTATGTACTTTTATATGTTAGGTTGAGAAGTGATATGGAACAAAAGTGGAACAGACAAAGAGGGAAATAGGGGCTCAGTGTGAAGAGAGTTGTAATTCTAAATAAAGAACCAGAGCAGGCCTCATTGAGAAGGTACATGTAAGCAAATCCTGGAAGGGAATAAGAGAGTCATGCAGATAGCATGCAGAGTAGTGCAAGAAGAGGGAACTGCAAGATTGGGAGTTGCCCAGTATGCCTGAAGGTCAGCGGGAAGGCTAATGTGGCTGGAGTGGAGTGAGCAAGTGAGAGTACCAGGAAATGAAGTCAGAGAGGTAACAAGGAATCAGATCATGTAGGATCTTATAAACCATTATAAAGACTTTGGCTTTTACTCTGTGGAAATGGGAAGCCATTGCTGAGTTTTGAGCAAAGAAATGACATAATATGACTTTCCCTTTAAAAGGATCACTTTGGCCGTTGTGTTGAGAATAAACTTTACAATTTATCTGTCTCCCCTTACTAAGTTATAAACCACAGGGGCAGGGATCTTTGTCTCTTTTCATACATTGTTGTATCTCAGTGGTAGACGCTTGGAAAATATTTTTTTAAATGGCCATTGAGGATTTTAGAGTGTCCTCATAGAAAATAAATGGGAAACAACTTAACGAGAGATGGGAAAATTGTTGAGGGGAGAGAATTGCTGAAGAAATGTCTTTGAGTAGGAGAAAGGGGATGAGATCTAATGCCCAACTGAAGGGTTTGACTTTAGAGGGAGCATACGTACTTCATCTATAGATAGATGACAGGGCATACTACATGGGTAAAGATACTGCTAGGTGGGGACAAGTGAGAGTTTGTGGAAAACTGATGGCTTCAGTGTTCTCAGTGAGACAAGCAAGGCCCTTAGGGAAGTGTTTAAGATGGGTTTGTTGGGGAACTGTGTTGGGGAGTTGAGGAAAAAAGCTAATAGAGTAATTAGACTAGGAAAGTATAATATTATTATTAATGGGCCTACTTGATTAAGAGTTCATTTGAGGTTCAGGTTCATAAATTGAAAATCAGACTAGTCGGCACGTTTGTGTGTTTTTCTCCAGTCATTATCAACAGTGACTGAGTATTTATTGAGAATGAGACACTGTGTTACCTGCTGGCTGTAGGAAACATTAACAAAACCTAATCCTAGCCCTACTCACAGTGTAGGGGCAGACAATTACACTATCAACCAGTTGTGATATAGTGTGAAAAGTACTATCAATTCAAACACAGGAAAAAACATCTTAAATCAAAGAAGTTGTTCCAGGCCAGTGAACAATTCAGGTTGTGGAGGGAATAGCAGATTAGTCTAAGAAGGCAGACAGCTGTGAAAGAGCCACTTCCAAAGACTCGTCTCATGGCGTCCACTCAAAAACTATTATGTAAAAACTTTGCCTGATCCCAATCAGATCCCCTGCTTTAAAACTCATCTTAAACCAGATTCCAAATCTCATAAATACTGTCTTCCTCACTTTCCCTGTGAGACACTGCTAAAACTCTCAAGATGCTATTCTCCTTTACTGCAGTAAGCAAAAAACTCAGTTCTGCTTTATCAACAGGTTATTTTGGAGATATTTTAAAGGAGCCAGCATTTGACAAACTGGGAGGTCCCATCAAAATCTGGTCACCCTGGAAACAGCGTGCTTTTCTGAGGCCCTTTGAGCCTCCTGCACAGGGTCTTTCCAATGATGATGGCGAGGTAAGTTCCTACTGGGTTTGAGCTCTCATTTCTTATTTTTTCAACAAACACTCCAAACTGGTAAGTTTAGTTTATTTAGTTTGAGAGTAGTATTTAGGAATAAGAAACTCTTTTTAAAAGTCCAGTGATTGATCAGGTTTGAAAAACTTTTATTTTTGGTAGAAATCTGCATTATGACTGACAACCCTACTGTTTGTCTGTTTGTCCTTGTCATTTCTTCCTTGTGCATTGATAAAAGAAAGTTCATAGGGATGAGGATGGGCTTGTATGTTCAGAAGGTTTCTCTTCAGACTGGCATCCTTTAGGAAACACTGTCTCAGATCATTTATGAAAATCTTATCAGAACTTTACTCACTCTGGTTTTATTTTGTCCATAAAAGTCTAGTTCTCTTTGGTAAGGAGGTCCCCAAGATACAAAGTGCACGATATTTGACTGACTGTCACCAGACTCCTAGGTTTATCTCTAGTTCTGTGCCCACTCTGGGATGGACTCCTGCCTCTTATATGTATTTATACTAACATGAAAATGTACCTTCTTAACTTTCTATGTGATATAAGGATTATTTGGAATATAATGATTGCTTTGGAGAACTTTTGATATGAACAAAATTGTTCCTTTTGGTTGGCACTTTGAAGCAAAAAGGAAGCAAATATCAAAAACGTACAATTGTCTACATTTTAAGGCAAGAGGAAACTTCCAAAATATAGTCAAAGAACTATGAAATTGCTTCCTTAAATGGTTCCTTGGCAAAGGCAAGAGAAAAATGTGAACATATTAAAACTATCTCTTTTAGATTCCTTCAAATCACAATTTGAATATGATATCCTTTATTCTTCTTTTCTGCTTCCTTATCCTATGTTCCTCTATTTCCCTCTGTCCCATCTATCCTTCTGACTTTTTCTCCTTGCCTTGAAAACACCTCCTAAGGAGATGGTCTTGTTAGTCTAAAAGAGAAAGATCACTTTGTTTAATATGAGACACCCCTCTCATTTCCATACTTCAACTGTTAATAATTACTGGTCTTTGAATCATACAAATCAGATTGTCAAGGGCCTGAGTTAATGTTTAAACCTGCTGTAATGACTCTCTCTTTTTCTCTCCCCCATCTTTCCTCCCCTCCCTCTCTCATGTGCTTGTATGTCAAAATAGGTTTTCCTGCATCTATACTTTCCCTCTCTTTAATTAAGGAAAGATAATTAGTCTTTTACAGTGATAATTTTGTATTTGACTAAAGCTAGCTCCCTCTCATTTTTTCTATTACTCTTCTCCTTTTTCCTCCCTAGGAGATCTTTAAAGATTAATTGATGAAAATAATTATTCTGTCATTATGTGCTAAATCTAGGAATATCTAATTAAGAATTTCTGAAATAGAAAGCAAAATCATTAAATTGTTTTGTGTTTCTTTTTCTTTAAAATTGCTTTTAAGAGATATTTCTGGTTAAAACTACAGGAAAAGAAGAAAAGGCCTTGATTCTAAGGATAAGGGCTTTGAAACAGAATATAAAGAATTTTTATAATTTCATTTATGAATACAAAGCTTATATATTATATATAAAATGTGCATAAAATATTCCTGATAAATAGATGAATCATTGGACAAATTAGAATGAGTTTATCATATTGGTTTAAAGGGTTGAAACCAATTATCTACTTCCTGACTTTAATATATGAAGTTAATGCCAACATGATATTCTACTTTATACAAGATTATAGAATGTCTCGTAATTTAAAATTCCTATATTCCTTGCATTGGTTTTATGGGACAAACAAGTTATTATTATTATTATTTCTACAAATTGTTAAAGATTACAAAAATTTAGAATCATGATTAACTAGATAAAATTGTAATGATGGGTATCTTAAAAAGGTTTATAATCTTATGATATTTCTTTAATATCAAAATTCTTAAGTTTATATTTAACTAAAATTGTAATTTCTAGATTTTTAGCTAACTTAAATACCTTAGGCAATTGTTAAACTAAGTTTATTGATATGTAATCTTTGAATACTTCAACAAAATCTAAAGAAAAAAATGAGAGGCACAACATTTGCCACTAAACAGTTGTATTTTACTGTTATTCTTTTTTTTTTTTAAAGATTTTATTTTTTTCCTTTTTCTCCCCAAAGCCCCCCGGTACATGGTTGTATATTCTTCGTTGTGGGTCCTTCTAGTTGTGGCATGTGGGACGCTGCCTCAGCATGGTTTGATGAGCAGTGCCATGTCCGTGCCCAGGATTTGAACCAATGAAACACTGGGCCACCTGAGGCGGAGCACGTGAACTTAACCACTCGGCCATGGGGCCAGCCCCCACTGTTATTCTTATACACTTAAAAATAGATATATTGGGGCCGGCCGCTTGTCATAGTGATTAAGTTGGGCACACTCTGCTTTGGTGGCCCAGGTTCAAGGGTTTAGATCCTGGGCATGGACCTACACCACTCATCAGCCATGCTGTGGTGGTGACCCCATATAATGTGGAGGAGGATTGGCAACAGATGTTAGCTCAGAGTGAATCTTCCTCAGCAAAAAAAAAAAAAAGATAAAAAAAGATATAGATTTAGAGGATGTGAAAATGCCTTTGGATTTTGTTATACAAATAACCTCCTTAAAATTTATAAAGATAATATGAAAGGCATGCCCATTAGAAAAATAGTTAAACAGTAACTGGTTTTCTGTCTTCTAGTTTTTTCCAGGAGAAAAAGAAGTTGGTCACCTAGGTTAAGTGGAGCAATTAAGACCATATTTAGTATAATTACAGAGAGATGTGAATATGTATGCAATATTATTGCTCTGGTTTGTTTCTTAAAGAATTGTTGCACTTAAGATGGTAAATTCATGGAATGCTGAAGTGGCTTCCTAAAAGAGCTGCAGCATGAAAGGATGGGTGCCATCCTTGAACGTGTAGTATATGCGTCAAATCAGAGACCTCTGCATGGTGCTGTGTTCCCAACAGCAAGACTACATGGGGCAGAAGCAGGAGTGGCCCCATTTACCATCATTCCCAATGACACACTGGGAGATTTTATGCCTCTCATCCCTTTAACTCTGGGCTCTGTAGGGTTGGAGGTCCTGGTGCCCAAAGGGGGCGTAGTCTTGCCACGGGGAACACAAAGCTTTTATTGAACTTTAGGATATGGCTGCTGGCAGTGCACTCTGAAGTCCTTGTATCCAGACATCAGCATTCTGGCAGGGGTGCTCGACCCTGCTCAGCAGGAAGAGGACATGTGGAACCCAGATGAGCCATTTGGGAACTTTTTGGTCCTCCTGTCTCATTGTAGCTGTGGATGGACGCATGCAGCAGTCGTCAGCCTGAGAACAGTATGATGGCTCGGACCCCTCAGGAGTTAAGATTTGAGTCACCCCACCAGTAAGTCCCCAAGTCTTACTTTAGAATGAGGGAAATCAGAATAGCTAGTGAAAGAGGGAGAGCATGAGTACCAGTTGTAACCCCAAAGATCAACTGCAGTGTCAGAGGTCCCTTCTGAGTTTCCCCTCGGGAACACAGGCCCGCAGGAACCATGGTAGACCTGCACCCTGGACCTGTGAGAAATCTGTTCAGCGCAAGGGGCGAGCTGTAGCAGCTATGAAAATAAGCCACTCAGAGCTGTTTCTGCAGAGAATTGACAGATGGCCCCAGTTGCTATGCTCTGACTCTACTGTAGTGCTTCTGCAGAAGCTGTGCTGCTCCCGGGCTGCTCCCAGCCGATGACTGAGCATGGCGAAGGTCCGAAGGCAGGCCCATTTCTCTGAGAAGGAGGACTCTTGATGGGTAACTTTGATTCGAGGTTCCCCCATCAGCCTTGCAGACTTTACTCAATACCAATCAGGTCCTTGCACTGAAAAACTCAAGCTAGACTCCAGAAACCTCAAAAGTATCTCACCTTTGCCCTTACCCCTCAGAGATACTGCTAAGATCTGTCAAGGTAATATTCTTCCTACCACAGTAAGCAGAAAACTTAGTTTTGCTTTATCAACAGGTTATTTTGGTTGGTGGTATTTTCAAGGAGTTGGCATTCAACAGATGAAAAGTGGCCATCATTCAAAAAAGCAGGGGTAAGAGCTTCATAGGTAGAAGGAACAGTAAATGCAAAGGCCTAGAGGTGGAAAAAAGTGTTAAAGGGCAGAAAGAAGGCCAATGTGGCATGAGCTTAGAGAGAGAGCAATAGAGAAGATGGTATGAGATGAGGTCAGGGAAGTATAGAAAGCCCTGGAGTCCATGGTAGTCATAGGGTCAACTTCATTCTGAGTACAAAGAAAACAATTAGAGGGTTTTGAGTGGAGAAGTGACATACCTTGGTTTCTATGTTGTAGGAGCATGAGTTGTGGAGGGACATGAATAGAAATGGGGAGAGCAGTTAGGAGGTTATTATTGCAGTTACGCAGGTGAGACCTTAGGTGATTTGGAACTAGATTGATAGTGATACAGCAGGCAAAGAGAAATGCACAAATTCAGGATCTGTTTTGGAGACAGAATCATCAGAACTTGCAGATTGATGGGCGGTGGGGGGTGGAGATGGTGTGTGAAGGAAGAGGAGGAATGAAGAATGACTCCAAGGTTTTAGTCTCGAGCTGCTGTATGACTGGTAATGAATTTTACCGCTTTGAGGAAAACTGATGGGGACGAATATTTTCAGAAGAGAAAAGCAAAACCTCTCTTTTAGACCTGGCGAATTTGACTTCCAAATAGAAAGATTAAGTAGGCACTTATAAAGTCTAGAGATCAGGACTGGAGGTAAACATTTTTTGTGATTTATCAACATGTGGATGGTATTTAAACTAGAGAACAGAGAGATCACCTCAAAAGAAAATGTAGATAAAGAAGAGAAGAATCCCCAGGATCTAGCCCTGGGGCCCTCCAACATTTAGGTTACCTAGAGCAGGAAAGATGGCTAAGAAGGTAAAAGGAACACCGAGAATGCTTCAAACTGGTCAGTTGAGTCTACTTTGGAACCTGTGAGGAAATGGAGGGGCAGGAAGTACCTCAATATTAGTTGCTAATTGAAACAATCTCTTCAGTTCCTTAGCCAACAAATACATATTGAGTATTGTAAACAGGGGTGTCCCAGAAACATTACAATATAAGGTAACCAGTCTAACTGCTGCTTAACATACCATACTTACATACAACGCTCCCTTGCAGCGAGGGGCATCAGATTTCTAGGCTTGATTACAAAAGTATTTTGGAAAAGTCTGTCTTTCTGCTTTCTTGTCTTTTTTTTTAACCAACTGTCTTAAACTATCAATTTTTTGTTGTCTTTTAATACATTATTCAATTTTAGATTTAATAAACTATTAAACTTCTTCACTTATGTTGCTTTTACCTAAAATATGCTTAGATGGAATTATGAATTCTGGCTTTAAAAACATGATTAGAATTATGTAAATATGTTAACTCTCTTAAGGTCTTTCCTCTTTTTTTAGGTTTGGTTAACATTTGAAAATACACTGTAGTGTTTTGATATCAGAATTACATTCATCAAAAATATGGATGTATTTAGACTTTCAGGAAGAATTTAACCAAAGGATATAGGCAGAAATAAAACAAAACAAAAACATCTAGCTTGTAGTAGCTACAAAACAACGTGTGGCTTTCAGAGTAAAAGACTTCTATATCAGTTGCATAATAGTAATTCTTTATTCATGAGGTCTTTTTATTTCCATGGAAACATTGAGGTCGTTTTAATTTTTAATTACACTAGAGTTTACAGTTCCATAGATTTTAACTCTGTTGTAGTAAGCACAGAAGCTAGGGCTTTACCCATTTCCACTTTAAAAAGTACAAAAGAAGAAAAGATGGTTTAAAATGACCATGAGTTTCATTCAGTTTCAAGCTTTAGCTGTATATTGATTATTTCTAATTTTTCCTAAACCTGCCCTGCAATTTTATATCCAATTACTTCTTCTGTTTTTGTCTATACCCTTCGGCTAAAAGTATTTTCCCAGGAAGTAAACTAAAATAGGAAACTCAGCGGGGATGTTGGTGGGATAAGTAGCACATGAGGTGTGAGACTGCTGTCAAGTGACAGAAGGAGCAGAGAACTACTTCTGCCACCTGCTCAGCTCGGTAATCTTGGGTGCATGCCTTCATTTCTCTGGCCCTCAACTTCTTCACCTGCAACTTGAGAGAGTGAGGATGAGTGACAGAATTCAATGGTTCTCTGAAATATGTTGGCTCTATGGAACCCATGACTTTGTGGAAACTATCCACATGGCCCCGATGTTGATGACAGTTCTCATGACGTGGTGTCTGTCACAGGGACTAGGTGCAGGTCAGGAACAGGAAGCTATGGAATGAGACAAATTATTCACTAAATGGGTCTAATACAGATTTTATAGCTAGAAAATCTTTTATTTCTTTTCCCTTTCTGTATCATTAAATTTCCAGATATAGAAGTTTTACAGGTTCTGTTCCTATTCGATTATGGTCATTTTCAGAATGCAAAGGGCACAGGGAAAGGAACTGACATTTACTGAATATCTACTGTATATTATGCATTGTATTTTCACATAATTATTTTTCAATCTTTATAGCAGTCCTATAAGCAGCAATTACTATTCTCATTTTATAAATGAGAATTTGAGACTCAAACGAGGATAATTCTGCCAAGTGCTAGTCAACATTTGAAGATACAGTTTAAAATATCACTTTGAAGTTTTACTGTGAACTGAGATTTAGCTTCTTTCCTATTTATATTTGCCAGTTGTCTTTATCAGTATTTTCCTACCTATTGGTTGAGATCCCTGAAGGGTTGTAGATTACTTGCAGAGGGATATAATAATCTAATACTGTCTCTAAACAAATAAATGACTTGCATGTATGCATATGATTATTTGTTCAACTGCATTAATAAAAATATGCATTAATTTGAAAGTATTACTCATTTCATGGCATTTGCTTTATTTTATTCAAAAAGTGTCTAAGTCAGTGGATCATAACATTTTTAGACCTAGAACAGACCTTGGAAATCTGATCCAGTGCTTTTTTTTTTTTTTTTTTGGTGACGAAGATTGTCACTGAGCTAACATCTCTGCCAGTCTTCCTCTATTTTGTATGTGGGATAATACAAAATACATACAAGCCACATCATGGCTTCATGAGCAGTGTGTAGGTCCCCACCTGGGATCCAAGCTCATGAACCCTGGGCCACTGAAGCAGAGCACATGAACTTAATCACTCCGCCATAGGGCCAGCCCCCACTGCTTTTTTGTTAAACAGATGAGCGAATTTGGCTCAGAGAGGATAAATACTTTTCCCAGAATTCTACAGTTAGTGTCAGATTTAGAGCTATAACCTTAAAAGGTTCAGTGCTTTATCCATGAATTAAAATATTTTTATTGTATTGAGTTAGGTTTCTATCAGGAAACCAAAAATTAAACAGACAACTGATTGAAACATTGCTTTAAAATGCCACTGAGTAAATTTAATTTAAAAAATAATAAAAATTATTAAAATAATAATCTCCCATTAAGGAACTTTGAAAAAGATAGAAAAATAATTGTATTTAAAACTGAGTAATTTATCTTCTGTAAACATAATTTGAATCATATGCAGTTATAAATCCTGCTTTTTTTAAACTGAGCACTATGACATATTTTTCTTTTGCCTTAAAAGTTCTTCAAAATTGTTGGTTTTTTTTAATGGATATGTAATATTGCATATTATAGGATTTTCACATCTATTTATCCATTCCCTATATTCTTGGACATTTTGATATTTCATTTTTAGTTTGGTTTTTTTGGTGGGGAAGATTGGCCCTGAGCTAACATCTGTGACAGTCCTCCTTTATTTTGTATGTGGGACACCGCCACAGCATGGCTTGATGAGCAGTGTGTAGGTCCGTGCCCAGGATCCAAACCTGTGAACCCTGGGCCACTGAAGTGGAGTGTGTGGATTTAACTACTACACCACCAGGCTGGCCCCTAGATATTTCCAATTTTTAATGCCAAATATTTTTTTGTATAAAAATCATTTTTTGCATCTCTGACTACTATGTTTCTTGGTTTAGATGCTAGAACATGAAATTACTATTTAAAGAGCATAAGCACTTTCACACTCAATAATATCAGTTTTTTCTATAAATTATGTACTCTATCTAAAAGTAATTTTTGTTTGTGCATCTGATTACACCCTCATGAAAATTAAATATGATAATTTGAAGACTTCTAACTTCTAAAAAGAAATATCTCTCTTTTGTTAAAATTAACATTTTTTATTAGTGAGGTATTTTTCATATATTACTTTTTTTCTTGTGTGAAACATCAATTTTTTCACTTAGCCCATTTTTATATTGTAATATATTTTAAAGAAAATCAATTTCTGTGGGCTTTTTTTTAACATTTCTGTGGGATCGTTTGTCTTTTTTTATTACTTGAATAACACAAATATTCTAGTTGTAAAAGATTCAAACGATATAGAAATATACATAGCACATGACTCCCTCCCTTACAGATCACCACTGTCAACAGCATTTTAGAGTACATTATTCCTGTTATCATTCTATTAATATGCACATATCTTCATATTCTTTATATAAATATACATGGAATATATATATAAAAATATAAATGGATCATAGAATACCGGTTATTCAGCATCTTTCTTCACTTAATAGTGTGCATTTGGGAGCTTACTTTTTTCTCCCCACAGTGTAAAAAGCTTTCCCCCCACACCCTATTGAACATTACAAAAAAATTTGATCAAGACGTGAAAGGTGTTTTTCAGACAATAAAAATCACCTGAAACCAGTTAAGAAATAAACACTATTAATATTTTGGCAACCATTCTTTCATGCATCTCAATGTATTTTATGTAATTGATGTTTATTCTGACACCAACTGGTATACCGCAGTTCAGTTCCAGCACTAACCACCCAGAGTTAGCATAGACCACACAAATGAAAGGGCGTGGTCCCTAACAAGACTGTCCCCACTTCAGACACCAGTCAAAAGTAGGGTCCCCTAGCTACCTGCACTTCCAGCTGGCTACAATCCCGTGACCTCTTCAGATTGGATAAGTTGCTGGCACGACTCAGAACTCAAGAAAGCACTAAAGCACTATAATTACAATTACAGTCTTATTAGAAAGGATACAAACCAGGAACAGCCAAATAAGAGACTTATAAGGCAAGGTCTGGGAGGGTCCTGAATGTAGAGGTTCTGTGCCTCCTCCCCGTGGAATCAAGGCACTTCACCCTCGTATCACATCAATGTGTTCACCCCCCAGGAAGCACCACTGAGTTTCATGTCCAGAGTTTTTATTGGGGTTTCGTTACATAGACATGATTGAATAAATCATTGGCCTGTGATTGAACTCGTTCTCCAGACCTCTCCTTTCCCAAAGTCAGGAGGTGGGGCTGATATCATGTGGCTCAAAGCCTCAACCTTGTAATCACATGGTTGGTCTTTCTGGCTTGATCAGCCCTGATCCTGAAGCTATCTAAGGGCCCACAATGAGTCACCTCATTTGCATAAACCCAGAAGTGATCCAAGGGGCTCGTGAATAGCAAAGACACTCCTTTTACTTGTGAAATTCTAGGAATTTAGATTCACTCCCAGGAACCAGAGACAAAGGTGAGTCAAATTATTATACAGTACTGTCATATATAGTTTGTTTGTGTTTTTATTGTGGATGCCTGTTTTTGGCTTGGATTTCTTACCATGTCAATATACTAGGTCTATCTCATTTTTTCTCAAGGCTTTCTTGAGAAACAACATGTTTTATGTGTTAAATATACTAACTCTCTGTCTATAAATAGCTCTTTTTCCGTTTCTAGTTTGCCTCTTAATTTGATAACATCTATGCTAGACAGTCCTTCTCCAACTAGACAGCAGATAAATATTTATCTAAAATTTCTTATAGCTTTCTTCAGTCTTTCTTTTTAAATATTGAAATTATTTTGGTGCAGACAATAAGTAAAGTTTAAATGGAGTCTTTTCTCAAGTAAACAATTCTCCCAACATAATGAAATGAATTATTTTTTAAATTCACCCTTGCAAGGAATGGGTGGATTGCAAGAAGTAGGGGGTTTGGAGTGTTATGAGGAAGGTACTGTTATTCCCACTTTTTAGATGAAGACGCTGAGTTCAAAGAGATTAAATAATTTTCCCCAGATCACCTAGAAAGGGCAGAATTGCCTAGCTGATTCCAAAGCCTAAAAAAGCAAATATTGGAATCACATGTAAGTACCAAATGATTTAGTGGGTACCTAAGATTATAAAACAATTTGTCCTGATATAAAAATCAAAGATTAAGTGGAACATAGAAGAAAATCTAGTCATGACACTGAAAAATGGCATTAAGCAAAAATCTAGATCCCCCAAAACAAGATAAATTTCCCTTTTGTTGATCAATTTAAGTTAAATTAATACCTGTTACTGAATCATACAAAAATGACTAAACACGTTCACCGAATTTAGGGGATATGTTTATGATGGTTCAACTTGTAAGTTTTGTGGTGCACAGAAAATTCATGTCTGGAGGTCCAAAGGGGCGAATTGAAGAGAGAGCCACCTTCGAGAGCAGAGCAAGTCAGAGACCCGTGTACAATAAAGGACTATCAGAGACACATGCCATGCAGGCATTCAGACAGAGGACTGAAAGGAGTGATTTTATTTCTTTAAAGAAATTTTTTTAATGCTTTTTTGGTCGGGAAGTTTTGCCCTGAGCTAACATCTGTTGCCAATCTTCCTCTTTTTCTTTTTTTTTCTCCCCAAAGCCCCAGGACATAGTTGTGTATCCTGGTTGTAAGTCACTCTAGCTCTTCTATGTGGGTGCTGCCACAGTGTGACTTGATGAGCAGTGTGTAGGTCTCCTACAGTCAAGCATGTGAACTTAACCACTCAGCCACGGGGCCGGCCCCAAAAGGAGTGATTTTAAATAGGAGTCCCAATTGAAGGTCACAAGAGATATTGATTAGTGATCAAGGGGCTTCACTTGGGCAGCTCCATGAGTTGGACTTTAGAATGAGCAGCAGAGATTCATTTGTGTAATGATGGGTAATGAATTAGGAGAAAGCCATCTAATTGCTAAAAACATTTGAGTGGAAAAGTACCCTTCTTTTTTTTCTCTTCTCAACTCTCAGTATTAGGGCACTTTGAGAAACATTTGTACTTAAAATACTAGAATATTAAACTAAATAAAAAGGAGCTAAATAATTCAGGTCACAACAGATGAACCAAGTAGTTAAAATTTCATAGATATTAAGCAGATGAATGAGACAGGATTTTGTGAAATATTACATCAGCATTCACTGCATTTACATATAAAAATTGGCTACTATTAATACTGTCTGCATTATAAAAATTGACTTTATAGACTCTGATTTCCTGTGTTTTGTTTTTAAACAGTCAAGGTACGTTTTTTTTCTTTTTAAAGATTGGCACCTGAGCTAACATCTGTTGCCAATCTTCTTTTTTCTTCTTCTCCCGAAAGACCCCCAGAGTATAGTTGTATATTCTAGTTGTAGGTCCTTCAGGCTTTGCTGTGTGAGATGCTGCCCAACATGGCCTGATGAGCAGTGCTAGATCCATGCCCAGGATCTGAACTGGCAAAACCCTGGCCCACCAAAGGGGAGCACGCGAACTTAACCCCTTGGCCACAGAGCTGGCCCTAGACTCTGATTTTCTACGTTAATCTCCCCTTTAGATACTATTGTATTCAATAAATGTCTTGTAGTAGTAGTAATAATACCTTGCAATCTGGTGTACAGTTTGTGGAAAAACCTGTTGTATATACAATATTTCATTTGATCTTTATAGTTCTCTCAGGAGAGAGGTAGGATTTGTTATTCACTTTATTTCTAAGCATTTTCATATGTTGCTTAACTTTCCTTCTCAAAATATCTGTGATAGAGCCAAATGTAAGTATTGTTTTCCTATCTTTTAGCGGAGGACACTAAATCGTAGGGAATAAGTGACTTTTTTTAATTAGTTGTGAAATCATTTGAAGCTGAAATTAGATAGACTTAATTATTTGGAAGTAAAATTACTTAGCTGAGTAATCTTAAAATTTGAGATTAGATAAGCCACAATCATTAAATCTTGGTTTTCTTAAATTTTCTTACTTTCCCCAGCTTTGCAATGATTCTACTCACAATGCAGGGCAGAAAGCATTTGTTTTAAAGAGCAAATGAGCAGAAATGAACTGAGTCACTTGTTATGAAAGAGGAATTATATTCACTTATGAAAACTATATGAGCTTTGTACATAGATATAAAATTAAACACACAGTGAATGACAATATGTTTAATCATTTCTTTTTTCAATAATGTACATGGAACTTACAATGCAAGCCTTAGTATTTCAGACAGATATTTAAAAGGAAGAACTGCATAATGACTTGCTATCTAGCAGCAGGTACCTTCTTTCTAACCTGCTGCCCTGCCCTTTCCCAAACCATGCAGCACGTGGACTGTCAACGAGGATGGGAAACAAAAGTGTTGTTCACTTAACATAGTATATGTACTTAGCTTAGTGCCAAAATATGATAATAGATAACATTTATTGAGTGCCAGATGCTTTCTTTATGTTGATCTGTTAATCCTCACAACTGGTTTGGGTGTTATTTTAATCCCAATTTTATGAAAGACAAACTCAGAGAGATTAAATACCTTGCCCAAGATCATAAAGCTAGGAAGCCAAGAACTGGAGATCTAAATCCAAGACTTTTTTACTCTAAAGTCCATGTTCTAACCAGATTTAACTCTAAATTAAACAATTTATGAACTAGCAAAATTCACCGTAAGGGAGAGTATGCTTCCTGCCAACCTAGAGAGGTCCCATTTGTAAATTAAAAGGTGGTGCTTCAGATAAGGGACTGTAGGATATGCATTAATATATTAATGTGGGAACTAACATTTTTTTCCAAAGTAGTATTAACACTTTATTTTCAACCCACCTTGATCATTGAAATCCCTTGCAACAAAATATTTAATTATAAAGATGTTCTAAAGATGTAATAAATAGTCTTTAAGGAACATTGGTCTTGAGCTACTATCTTAGATTTTGTATGCCAAATAGTTCAGAGGATATTTAAATTGGAAGGTAAGCATTACATTCTATAGTTCGTACACATTTGGAGCTCTTTAGATTTTAGATCTTCTCTAGTTTACTGAGAGTTTATATTATGAATAGATGTTGAATTTTGTCATATGGTGCATCGATTGAGATGATTATATGGTTTTTCTCCTTTAGTCTGTTAAATTGGTGAAATACATAGATTGATGCTCAAATGGTACAGGTCATACATATCTTCTGGTACACATGTGCACGGTTTCTCCAGCCTATATGCAAAGTAGTTGTTAGGTCATTGGATATTCATATCTGTAGCTTTACCACATGATGCCAAACTGATTTTCAAACTTATTGTACCAATTTTACTCTCACTAACAATGTATAATAACTCCTGTTGTTTCATATCTTTAACAATACTTTCTATTGTCTAACAATACTTCCTAACTTTTGCGAAGCTCATAAGTATGTCGTAGTTTTTATTTGTGGTTTTAATTTGCTTTTCCTTAATCACAACTAAGTTTGAGGACCTTTTCAATATTTGTTCGCCATTTGTATTTCTCTTCCTGTGAATGGCCAAGTCAAATATTTTGCCCATTAAAAAAATTTTAGATAGTTTATATTACTTATTTTTTGGAATTCTTGGTATATTCCAAATAAGAGTCTTATCAAAAATATGTGTTGCAAATACATTTTCCCATTCTAGAGTCTTCACTCTCGAGTGCTTTTGAAGAACAGAGTTTCTTAATCCTAACGTAGTTTAAAGTTACCAGTATTTTCCCTTATGGCTAGTGCTTTTTTATTTCTTGTTTAAGAAGTCACTCCCATTTAGTGATTCCTCAGAAAGTTGAACACAGAATTACCGATGACCCAGCAGTTTCACTCCTAGGTATATACCCCAAAGAATTGAAAACAGGGACTTAAAAAGATGCTTGTATGCTAATTTTCATAATAGCATTATTCACAAAAGATAAAAGTTGGAAACAACCCAAGTGTTCATCAACAGGTGAATAGATAAAATATGGCACATACATACAACAGAACATCATTCAGCTATAAAAAGGAGTGAGGTTCTGATCATACTACAACATGGATTTGGGTGAAATAGCTAGACACAAAAGGCCAAATGTGTGGTTCCACGTATGTGAAATGTCTAGAGTAGGCAAGTCCATAGAAACAGAAAGTAGATTAGAGGTTACCAGGGGCTGGGTGGGCAGGAAATGGGGAGATATTGCTTAATGGTTACAGAATATCTGTTTGTGGTGTTGAAAACTTTTGGAAGTAGGTAATGATGATGGTTGCACAATTTTGTGAATGTAATGAATGCTGCTGACTATACACTTAAAAATGGTTAAAATGGCAAATTTTATATATATTTTACCACAATAAAAAAATCGTTCCCTATTCAGAAACAATGAAGATATTATCTACTAAAAGCTTTACAGTTTTGGCTTCTTATTCGGTCTGTCATCTACCTGGAGTGGATTTTTGTTTATGGTATGAAATGGGATCGAATTTCTCCCCCCCCCCCATTCAGAGAGCAGTTATCTCAGCACCATTTATTGATTGCTCATTCCCCACCTCTTTGCAGTGCCACCTCTGTCACAAGTTACGTGACCATATTTGTATGGGTCTATTTCTAGACTCTATTCTGTTCCATGTGTCTGTTTGTCTAGCCTTGCACCACCATCACACTGTATTAATTACTATAATTTTATAAATTTATAAATCTTGATACATGCTGACACAAGTCTCATGTTGCTCTCTTTTTCAAGAATATCTTGGCTATTCTGGGCTATTTGCATATTTCTACCCTTTATCCTTGAAGATTCTTGTTGTTTTCCATTTTCATATACATTTTATATAACATATGATAGAATTACTTTTTTTTCTATTTCCAGGCATTCATACAAAAACTATTAGTATTTTAATTGAGATAGCATTTAATTTACAAATCAGTTGGGGGAGAGGTGACATTTTTACAGTAACAAAATTTTCAACCTATAAGCATGGTCTATATTTCCCTTATTTAGGTCTTGTATCTTATCTTTTTAAAAGTATAAAAATTTCCCCTGTAATGGAGAAATTCCTCTTTTCTTGGATTTATTACTAGATAGTTAAAGGTGGTTGATATTCTTTGATTCTACATAAAGTTTTTTCTTTTTAATTACATTTTCTAGCTTTTTATTGCTGTTGTATACAAATACAACTAATTTTTGTATATTAATCTTAAATCTAGCCACCATGCTAAACTCTCCTATTATTTCTAATATTTTTCTCCATAGATCCTTTGGAGTTTTCTATGTATGCAGTCACATAATAATGATAGTTTTATTTCTTCCTTTTCAATTCTTATGCCTCTAATTTTTTTCCTTGAATTTGCACTGGTTCCGATACAATGTCAAATAAAAGTGGTGATAATGGGTATTCTTTTCATGTTCTTAATTTTATTAGAAATTCTTCACTTAAAATCATGTTTATTCTATATCAAGACTGGGAAATTTTCTTCTATTCTTAATGTAGGAAGAGTTTTTATTATGAATTAATGTTGAATTTTACCATATGCTTTCTGAGCATCTATCGAGATGATTGAGGTTTTTCGGTTTCATCTATTAATGTGGAAAACTGCATTTATAGTTTTCTAATATTAAATAATTTGGAGATAAACCCAACTTTGTTGTTGTTGTGTTTTTGACACTGATTTTTTATTTCTCAACGTTTCTTTGTTTGCATTTGGCATCAGGGATAATACCAGTCCCATAGAATATGTTAAAAAGCATTCTTTTTTTTTGTCCTATTATATAGCATCTAATTTATTTTGTGCTGTTATTTTAAATCATATCTTTTAAATTGTTTTCATTTTTCTGCCAGTTGCTTATCTGTAGAAATACGGTTGAGGGCAGAGATTTTTCTCTGTTTTATTCACTGTTGTACCCCTAGTGCCTACAATAATGCCTCCTTTCTGTTTTATTCACTGTTGTACCCCTAGTGCCTACAATAATGCCTCCAAAGAGTAGGGATTTTACAGTGTTTTGAGTGAATGGATAAATATTTTGTTCAAAAAATTGGTAATGATGTTTGGTAACCTGTTTTAAAATACCCACTGCAGTACCGACTGCTAGCTGCTCATCTCATACCCATTTCCCACCTTTTCCTTAGGAAAAGATAAGATATTGGGCTTTGATAACAATGCGACCCCCTAAAACTACATTTCTCAGTCATCCTTGTAGGTAAAAGTGACCAACAAGATGTAAGTTGAAGTCATTGAGTTTCCACAAAATATCTGTAAAGGGCTCCTCCTCAGCTGAGAGGCAAGTTCCCTTGTTCTGCCTGGAACTCAGGTGTTAGCACTGGAGCACTAGCAGCCACCAGGGGGCCACGAGGGAAAGCCCAAGAGAAATGTCTTGTTGACCTCCATAAACCACGGAACGAATGCCAAACAACTGCCCATCTCTGAATTTCATATTACCAGAGAGAAAAATAAACTTCTGTCTTTGTTAAGCTACCATCTTTAAGCCCTGCTCTCTTACTAGCTGGCAAATGCATTCCTAACTGATACACCCACCATTACATTCTAAACATTTTCCCATATTCCTTATGTGACTTTTATGACTTGTACTAGATATGTACTTTGCCTCTATATGCATGTGCTATAATTAGTTTAACCAATCCCATATTGGTTGTATACACTTAAAATGCTTTAAGAGAATTTTGGCCGATTGTATTTTCCAATGATTCCTCCACCCATATCTGCCATCCCACATGTTCTTCTTACAGTATGACCTTGACACTCATCCCATTAAGTAGTCAGGTCTATGTCCATCCCTTTGAAACTGGAAAGATATTTATGACTGCCTCGACCAGCAGAGTAGGATGGAAGCTATGCTGTGTGACCTCCAAGCCTATATTATAAAAATACCAGGTACTTCCACCTTGCCCTTTTGGAGTGCTTGCTCTTGGGACCCAGCCACCATGCAATAAGGAAGCCTAAAGTAGCCCATGCAAGTAGACCACATGTAAGGCCTACAGGTTAGTGTTATGTTGACAGACCAGCTAAAGTCCCAAGCCAACAGCCAGCATCAAGCGCCAGATGTGTAAATGAAGATGTCTCCAGATTATTTCGGGGCTCAGCCATTGAGTCACTCCCTGCCTTTTGAGTCTTTCAGCTGAGGCCCAGACATTGTGGAGCAGAGATAAGCCATCCCTTCTTTGTTCTGCTCAAATTCCTGGTCTATAGAATCTGTGAGCACAATAAAATCGCTGTTTTACACCACTAAGGTTCTAGGTGATTTGTTATATAGGAATTGTAAAACTATGAGAACTTTTAAGACTATGGAAACCTTTAGAAGAATGTTGTGATAGATACAACTTCATAGTTTTTAGTCCTTGGAGATACTGATATTATAGAGAGAATGAAACAAACCAAGTTCAGTCATCCTGATAAGGGTGGGAGAAGGGTGGTGTGGGAGACTGCAATTCATTTTTCCATAGTATTAGCTAGGCACATGGATTCCTAGTGAGAAATAATATTTTCCAGTATCCTTTCCAGCTGGATGTAGCCATTGACTAAAGTCCTGCCCATGGAATATGAGAAGTGATTTGCAACTTCTATGTCACTTGCTTGGAAGGAAATTGCCCTTCATTTCCATTCTTTCTCCCTTCCTGTGAGCTGGTTGACAAGCTGGTTCCAATCCTTGGGCTTGGAAGAGCAATGCGAAGTGGAGAACCAGGGTCCTTGAATCTCATTGTGGAATGAAGTTGCCCTACCACCTGGGGAGCTTACCTACTTTTAGATCGTTAGAAAAGATTTAAAATTCCTGTCTTATTTAATCCACTGTGTTCTATGGCATCTGTGTTACATTAGCTTAACTGCCCCTCTCACTTATACAGGTACTTAAGAACAGGAGTGGAAAGACCGAAAGATAATAGAATTCCTAGGAGCACAGCCTAGGAAGTTGGCAAGGTTGGCAATTACCAAGGCATCGCTTGAAAGCAAAAGCTCTAAAGCCTGGATAAGGAACCTAGAACAGAAAGGAAGTTACTATTTTCATTATCTATATGCTGACTCAGCTGGTCAGTTACTGGTCACTCAGGAGTTTGTAATTGCTTCCATAACTTCTGTTATTTTTAATAGCTGTTACAACTGACTGATGAGAAATAAAATTTATAATGCATGAAATGTTACACAAAATGTCTAATTAGGCTTTTAGAATTTCTTGCCTTTTTGCCATAACCTATTCAAATGGAAAAACAGCTTCTCTCTCTCTCTCTCCTTTATGGTGAACTATGCATAAGGTTAAAATTTACTTTTTGAACCATTTTTAAGTGTACAGTTCATTGCCATTCAGTACATTCACACCCCTTTGTACCCATCACCACTAACCATCTCCAGAACTTTTTCATGATCTCAAAATGAAACTCTGTAACCATTAAATAATGACTCCCCAATCTACACCCCTCCCCATTTATTGTAATAAAATGATCTTTCAGTATCCACTAAAGCATCAGAAAGCTTTTAATGGGACCAACTGGGTAACTGCAAACAATAAGAAGATATAATTAGGAAACTAGGCTTTTGTGATTCCATGTCTATTTGCAAAATTATTCAACTAAAGGTATATCCTTTACAGAGGCTGCTTAGTTTCTCATTTGGAAACTCAAAAACTTAACTGAAAAAAATTTGTTTTCTTTAGTTTTCTATTCTCCCTCTAAACTTGTACTAAACAAGCTTTGTTTCATTCATATTTATTTCTTTAGGGCACTATTTTGCGTCTGCTCATTCACTCTTAGAAACTACAATCTTCTTAATCTACTAATCTGTTTCACTTTGGTGAATCATGTGATAAACAAAAGCTAAGGATCCTTTTGGCAGGAAATAAATATGAGAATGGAATGCTCAGTAAACAAAGATCTTTCCCTCCGCATTAAATCCATTATAACAAAATAGGAAAAATGAAATATGTAACTTTTTTCAGAAATTTCTTTAAAAAACTGTGAAGTATTTCCTATTTTAATCATTGTTTAATTGACTGCCTTTAATATGTCACACTGTCAGTTTAAGTAGGAACTAGCTGATCTCAGCCCTATTTTTTGTGTGTTACTTATTTGATTACTAATAAAACTTTGGTGTAGCATGAAAAAGTAAAGCCCTGTGAGTCACGGTTACAGTTATTTACCACTGAAACTCTAGATTTCATAACCTTGATTCCAGAGAAGCTGATAATCTGCTTTCTTACTTAAAGAGAAAAAGTAAAAGGAGCCAGTAAATCAAACCAATATACAAATCAAAATAATTATCGAAAACACTGAAAACACAGTGCAGATATAGTTCCTAGGAGTACTGATAGATTGATGTCAGAAATATCATACATTCTTTGACTTTTACTGTGAAAAATGTAGGGAAAAATTAATTGAGATGTGTGGTGGTACAGCAGATGCAGGGGTAAATTACACAAAGGTTTTTCTTATTTTAAATTCTTATAGTATTATATTGCTGTAAGAAAGAAATACTTCTTGATACATAACAAGTAAAGAGATCTAAGGTATTGAATAACTTGAGTTTGAATTAGAGCACTTGAATTTCAAGAAAGCCTCTTTCTTAGAACAATAAATCTCCCCAGTCTCAAAATTTGCTTTTCTTCACATTTAAGTAGAAGGAAATAGGAATTTAAAAAGAGAAAATACTAACTTTTAAGTAAAATTTTCCTGTAATTTCCTTTTTCTTCTTGATTAAGGAATTTTTCTCTACTGTAGACTGTGGAAGTCTTTCAATTAACTAGCGTCCCAGCCACTATAGAAAGTTCATTGTACATGAAAGCAAAGTAGTTTGCTTTCATGTTTCAACTGAATTTTAATTACTGTATTCTGTGTGTGAGGGGAGTGTATGATTACCTGTTGCCTTGGGAAAGATATCACAAGGTCGAGGACAACAGATATAGTTGTAATCTTGCCATTAAATTTAAAACTGCTTAAAAACTCAAAACAGCTTAAAAACTCTAATTTTACACGAATGAAGTTAAATCATTGAGCCAGCATTCAGGACCCACTGTGAGCTAGTTGCAAACTATATCTTCCCAACCTCATCTCTGTCCTCCTTCCACCCCAGCTAGACTGCTCAGGTCAGTCATGGTTTCCTCAAAATGCAGAGGAGGATTTCCTCAGGAGTCAAGACTTTACCTAAGGCATTGTCTTTACAGACTTCTCTTCTTTCTTTCTGGACGCCCAAATTCTAACATTTCTTCAAGGCTTAGCTCAGATACCACTCTCTACTGGAAGCCTTCCTTAACCATTGTAGTTATTTGGTGGTATCTCCCTGCAACTCTCCCCATTGAATGTACCTTTACCTCTTTAAGAATCCTCTTTATTCTATTTCTATTCCTTTCTCTTTTTTTTTGCAGAGGAAGATTCACCATAAGCTAACATCTGTTGCCAGTCTTCCTCCTTTTTTCTTCCTTTCTCCCCTCCAAAGCCCCAGTACATAGTTGTGTATAGTTGTAAGTTCTTCTGGTTCCTTTATGTGAGCTGCTGCCACAACATGACTACTGACAGACAGGTAGTGCTGTTACATGCCTGGGTACCAAACCCAGGCCACCAAAACACAACATGCCGAACTTTAACTGCTAGGCCATCAGGATTGGCTCTCTCTTCCTTTCTTTATCTTATGCTTCAGATCTGCCTCTTCCACAACACCTGAGAGCTAAAGAGGTTGTTAGATGGGTATCAAAGTAGAAAGTACATGGGTGTTAAATTCAGATATGGCTAATCGGCATGAATTTTGCCTCTCCCTTTTGCTAGCTAGCTGTGTGACCTTGTACCAGTTCCTTAAACTTTCTGAACCACAGTTATCTAATCTGTAAAATGAGAATTCCATCTGCCTTGTAATGTTAGTTTAAGAATTAGAGATAAAAGATGTAAAGCATGAACTATGTACATAGGTGCTCAACAAATGATTATAATGCATACTTGGCTTTTAGTCCCCTTTCTAGTGGTAGCCACCAATAGGCAGCCCTATCTTGAGTTAATTTTCATTTTTTAGAACTAGATCACATGTTTGAAGTTCTCATTACAATATCAAGTAAGTTGGACCTCGCTTCTCATGGGGGTCCTGGAGGACCTCTTATGTGACTAGGAAATCCTGGAAAACAGAGGTTCTCAACTGGGGATGATTTCGCCCCAAGGATGTTTGGCCTTGTCTGGAAACATTTTTGGTTGTCACAACTGGAAGATACTATTGGCATTACTGGATAAAGGCCAGGGATGCTGCTAAACATTCTACAGTGCACAGGACAGCTCCCTGCAACAAAAAATTATCCAGTCCAAAATTTCAACAGTGCTGTGGTTGAGAAACCCTGCTCTAAACTCTTCATCCTGTGGACTCTGAAAAGGCAGCTTAAGAGAGTCAAAAAAGCCTAGGATTAAGGCATTCTGGGTTCTAGTTCCAGTTCTGTCAACCAAAAGCAGTGTGCTACTGGACAAGTCAACTCCTCTAGACTTCAATTTATTTTCAGTAAATTGTCAGCTTATTTATTCGTCTATTCTCTATGTTTCCTACAGTGCAAATTATCTCTAGAGCTCACTGTCCCAAACAGTAACCATTGGCCACATGTGGCTATTTGAGTTAAGATTAAATAAAACTAAAAATGTATTTCTCAGTTGAACAAGTCACATTTCAATTATTCAATAGCTACATATGGCTAGTGGCTACTGTACTAAACAGTACAGATGTGGAACATTTCCATCATTGCAGAAGTTTCTATTGGATATGGTGGTCTAGAGGCTTGGTTATATTCAGATTCAGGCCTTGATTTTTTAACATTTAAAATGGAGATATTGAATTCCATGATCTCTAAGGTAACTTCCAGTTCTCTAGTTCTGTGATTCTAAAGGAAAATACATAAAGTTATCTCCTTTAATAAAAGAATCTGTAAATGGGTGGCTGAGGAATTTTGGAAACACCCATATCCCAATGAATGTAATCATAATCAGAGTGTTTGCATTAGCATGTCTGACACTAGCTCAGACAACTGTGTAGTACCTACTGAAAAGGCATGAAGAGGAATTTGAGTTGCTGGTTCAGCATATAAGGATCTTGAAAGTTGTCGCTCCATGCTATCAACAAGTAAGAAGCTGAACAAACTGAAAAATCAACAATTCTTCTTAGCTTCATCAGAGAAGTGAGGTCACAGGGTAAACATCTGCCCCCAAATTGGAGAGACAGGTGAATACAGAGAATCACAACATACCAGAGCAGAAGCCCTAAGCAGAATCCTCCATGGGAATCCATACTGGGGTAGGAAATCCTGAACTGTAATTGATGAATGCTGGAGGCTCAGAGTCAACAAGTCTGAGAGTTGAAAACTCCAGGAGGTCCTAGTCATGGGGGGGACCCCTCCCCCCAACTTTTATGAGTTTTACTTCTAGGAGCTTGTTTAGATTCTCACAGTAAATACCAGAGAAAAATCTCCTCATGTTTCCAGTAGGGGGAGGGGAAAAGGAACCATTTTCAAATAACCAGAGCATTCTGTTCTTTTAAAAAAGTCCAGCCATTAAGAGAAATTATTTCACCAGAGCCTAAACTACTGGGGCTTTATCAGAGCCTAACTGATCTGGGGGAAGGGAAATACCCAACTCCAGCCCACTCTAGCCATCCTGTCTCACCTAAAGGGGGAAAAATCTGAGAAGCACTGTGGGGTTCACTGTTCATAGGTACAGGCTCACTGAAAGACTGAGACCTAATCATAGAACTAGGCAAAGCTTCTCCTCCCCTAACACCTCACATTACTAAAGGCCTATTTACTGCAGTTCATTTTACCCAGTACATCATGTCTGGCTATTAAAAAAATTACAAGGCATACTCAAAGGCAAAAACACAGTTTGAAGAGAAAGAGCAAGCATCAGAACAAGACTTATATATGGCAGGGATTTGAGAATTATTGTACAGGGAATTTAAAGCAATTATGATTGATATCCTAATGGCTCTGATAGATAAAGTAGACAGCATGCAAGAAGAGATGGGCAATGTAAACAGAGAAATGGAAATTCTAAGAAAGAATCAAAAAGAAATGCTATACATCAAAAACACTGTAATAGAAATGAAGGATGCCTTTGATTAGTAGACTGGATGTGTCTGAGAAAAGAATCTTTGAGCTTGAGGATATATTAATAGAAACTTCCAAAATGGAAAATCAAAAAGAAAAAAAGACTAAAACCCAGAAAAAAATATCCAAGAACTGTGGGACAACTACAAAAAGTGTAATATGTGTAATGGGAATACCAGAAGGAAAAGAAAGAAAGGAACAGAATAAATATTTTAAGCAATAAAGACTGAGAATTTATCCAAAGTAATGACCAACACCAAACCACAGATCCAAGAATCTCAGAGAACACCAAGCAGGATAAATGCCTAAAAAGGTACACCTTGGCATAGGGATATCATATGCAAATGTTAGAAAATCAAAGATAAAGAAAAATCTTGAAAGAAACTAGAGAGAAAAAACACTTTACTTATAGAGGAGCAAAGATAAAAATTACCTCTCACTTCTCTTCAGAAATCATGCAAACAAGTAGAGAAGGGAGTAAAATATTTAATGTATTGAGAGAAAAAAAACCAACCTAGAATTCTGTACCTGGTAAAATTATCCTTCAAAAGTGAAAGAGAAATAAAGACTTTCTTAGACAAACAAAAATTGCGGGAAATTGTTGCCAGTAGACTTGCCTTGCAAGAAATGTTAAAAAGTTCTTCGGAGAGAAGGAAAACAATATAGGTCAGAAACTCAGATCTACATAAAGAAAGGAAAAGTATCAGAGAAAGAATAAGTGAAAGTAAAATAAAAACTTTTATTTTTCTTATTCTCAATTGATCTAACAGATTGTTCAAAATAATAATAGCAACAATATATTCACTTATGCACACTTAGGTATATAAGTGCGCATATCTGCTTATGTTTAAGTGAAGTGAATGACAGCAATGATACAAGGGACAGGAGGCAGGAATTAAAAACATTTTGTTATTATAAAGTTTTTGCAATACCCGTGAAGCAGTGTAGGGTTATTTGAAAGTGGGCTTAGATTTGTTGTAAATGTATATGGCAAACTCTATGGCAACCACTAAAAAAAGAAGTATAAGTAATATGCTAAGAAAGGAGAGGAAATGGAATCATATAAAATGCTCCATTAAAACCACAAAAGGAAGAGCCAGCCCCAGTGGCCTAGCAGTTAAAGTTCGGCATGCTCCACTTCCATGGCCCTGTTCGGTTCCCAGGTGGGGAACCACACCACTGGTCTGTCAGTAGCCATGCTGTGGCAGTGGCTCATATAGAAGAACCGGAAGAATTTACAACTATATACAACTATGTACTGGGGCTTTGGGGAGGAAAAAGGGGGGAAAAAAAAAAAGGAGGAAGATTGGCAAGAGATACTAGCTTAGGGTGACTCTTCCCCTAAAAGAAAAACAAAACCAAAAAAGCACAAGAAGTAAGAAAAAGTGGAAGAAAAAAATAGGAACAAATAACAAGGGCAACGAATAGAAAACAGTAACAAATATGGTAGATATTAATCCAACTATATCAATAATCACTTTAAACATCAATGCTCTAAATACGCTATTTAAAAGACAGAAATTATCAGAATAGATCAAAAAACAAGACACAACTATATTTTGTCTATAAGAAACCCACTTTAAATATAAAGACATATATAGATGAAAAGTAAATTGATGGAGAAAGATAAACCATGCTAACGCTAAACAAAAGAAAGTGGGGATAGCTATATTAACTTTAGACAGAGCAGGGAAAGTTTTGAGCAAGGATAAAAAGGGGCACTACGTAATGATAAAGGGGCAAATTTTCCAAGAAAACATAATTCTTAATGTGTATGCTTTTAACAAGTGAGCATCAAGATACATGAAGAAAAACTGATAGAAATGCAAGGAGAAATAGATGAACCCACTATTAGAGTTGGAGATTCCAACTATACCAGAAATGGACAGATCCGGCAGGCAAACATAAGGTCATAGTTGAAAACAGAACCATCAATCATACAGGATATACTTGATATCTATTGACTCCTTCACACAACGGCAGAATATACATTCTTCTCAAGCTCACATGGAACATTCACCAAGATAGACCACATTCTGAGCCATAAAACACACCTTAACAAATTTAAAAGAATAAAAATTATACAGCATCTCCTCTCAGACCACAATGGAATTAAACTGGAAATCAGTAACATAAAGATAGTTGGAAAATCCCAAAATACTTGGAAATTAAACAACACACTTGTAAATAACACATGCTGAAAGAAGAAATCTCATAATAAATAAAACATTTTGAACTAAATGAAAGTGAAAATACAACTTATTAAAACTTGTGAGATGTGGTAAAGGCAGTGCTTAGAGGGAAATTTATAGCATTGAATGCACATATTAGAAAAGAAGAACAATGTGAAATCAATCAGCTAAACTTCCACCTTAGGAAACTAGAAAAAGACGAGCAAGAAAAGAAATAATAAAAATTAGAGCAGGAATCAATGAAATTGAAAACAGGAAATCAATATTGAAAGTCAATAAAACCAAAGCTGTTTTTTGGGAAAAGATCAATAAAATTGACAAGCTTCTAGCCAGGCTAACTGAAAAGGTATGGACAGAAGGGAGACGACCAGGACAGAATTTACGAAAGGGAAAGTCAAGGAGCAAAAAGTTGTCCATACGTCCCTAACTCTGTCCAAGGGAAACTGTTCTGTCTCACACAAATGAGTATCTGCCTCCGTTGGCAGATTGCCCATAGAGGGAATGATTGCCTGCAGTTTATTATACAGGATGTCACTACTTATCAAGTTAATCTGCTTAATTTTACTTTCTCTGGATCATGATGAAAAAGCAACTCTGAGATTATAATTTCCCTCTTTATATAGTTCTTTCTATGGGGAGATAGTGGCCTGACTGAGAGACATGAGTAGTCCAATTGACTTGGCAGATGTAATTTTTGTTGTTAATTTAGTAACCTTCTAAGGTTATATCTGGTGAGGTGAACTGAAACTCCTAACCTTGCCATCAGATGAGAAACTCTTTGAACACAGGACCACCCAGTGGATTTAGGCAGGGCCATTTCAGTTCATGAGTATGCCTTTTGTCATGAAAATCAGGCCAGAAACATGATTTTAATATAACAAGGCTATGTTGCGTTGGAAGGCTGCTGGGTAACAGTCTTATTAAGAAAATGTGTTCTCCTGGTGGCAAATGTGTTTACCTTGAGGTGTGTCTGGAGAAAAAGTGGCCATAGCTTCACTGGTGGAGAGATGCCTAAGTGCTGTTGAAGGACCCACTCATAAAACCAAACCTTATCCCCACTCCCAGGCGCCATCAGAGGCCTCAGCAGAGGAAAACTGTTGGCATCTAGCTGACACCTAGATGCCATCTAAATGCAACAGAATTTGATGGACTCAAGAAGGTGCTGGAGTTCTCACTTTCTTATTCTGTGAGCATAATGGGGACATTCAAGGGGAACAGCTTAAAGATAGGACTTTGGGGAGGGGCACATGGAAAACTGACGAGAATTGGGAGAGCAAAGGGAACAGGGATTGTCCAGGAGACACATCTTATTTAAACCTATGCAGTAAGGTATTGTGATTGTTTCCTTGTATGTGGTATAAGGAAAGGAATTAACCAGATCCATACTCCTGATCTCCCCTGACTCTCGCTATATAGCTTTAGGAGACTTGAAATCTTCAGCAAAAGAACTGCTTATGCTCCACTGCAAGCCAGTGTGTATTTTGTCTGAAGGAAAGGGAAAGGAGATATTAGACTGGGATAATCCTTGTTCACAGAAGTGTGATGGGCACCAGCCTACCCCATTATTAGAATTATTAGGTGGGAAAGAGAATCAACTGGCAGATTCCTCAGAGACAATATGGATAAGTTCCCTGACTTTCTCCTCTTCAGTGCATAGCTAGAGACCTCCTATGGGACAGAAAGGAGGGACCTGCCACACAGATTACATGCATTAGTCCTTTGTGAGTTTACTAGAGTAAGTCAGTGCCCTGGAGTCTTCTTACTGGTGGCAAAGCTGCCACCATGACGTAGATACTAAAACAAAATACTGCCGTCCTTTATGTCCCAGCAGGAACTATCATGTGTCATCCCAGATAATATGTTTATCTCTTCCTAGCTGTAACTACAAAACTGCCATACGTGAGAATTCAGAGAATTCAGTTGGTTTAGTTTTGTGTCAAAGACTACATCTCTTCAGTACCTGTGTCACTAGTCACAAGGGGAAGGTAAAGATGAGAATAGATGGATGAATCCATGTAACTCTATCAGTACTACCTCCCAAACAAAGCAGAATGCATCTTCTATTAACTCTGGGAACCTTAATACTCAAAATGTGGACTGTGGATCAGCAGCATTGGCGTCACCTGGGAGCTTGATAGCCCGCTGACCCACTGAATCCCAGACCTACTGAATCAAAAGCAGCATTTTAGCAAAATCCCCAGGTCCTGTGTGTGCACTTGAAAGTTGGAGAAGAAATGTGCACAACAATATTATCACCTTTGTTTATGGACAACATATTTATGAGTTTTTGAAATAATTTTACAAATTGATTAAATTTATGGATTTTTTTTTAAGATTTTATTTTTCCTTTTTCTCCCAAAGCCCCTCGGTACATAGTTGTGTATTTTTAGTTGTGGGTCCTTCTAGTTGTGGCATGTGGGATGCCACCTCAGCATGGCTTGATGAGCGGGGCCATGTCCGAGCCCAGGATCCGAACCAGGGAAACCCTGGGCTGCCGTCGCGGAGCACGGGAACTTAACCGCTCGGCCACGGGGCCGGCCCCTAAATTTATGTTTTATATTGCTATTCTTATGATGAGTCCAATATGCTGTAAACTAACAGTTTGTAGTGGGAGGAAAACTGGAGGTGGGATAGTACAGAGACATATAGTGAAACAGGTAATTTATTTCTTTCACTAAATAGTCTGCAAATATTTATTGAGCTCCTACTGTGTCTAAGGCACTATTCAAGGACCTGAAAGTATAGCAGTGAACAAAGTCCCTATTTTCATGTTACTGACATCTTACTAGGGGGGCACTCACAATGGACAAAGAAATTACATGTCAGCTGAGAAGTGCTACAGTGAAGAATAGAGGCAGGGAGAAAAGGGGATGCTATTTTCTAAAGAATGAAGGAATCCTTCGTGGATGTCTTAGTCTGTTTGGGCTGCTACAACAAAATACCACAGACTGGGTGGTTTATAAACAGAAATTTATTTCTCACAGTCCTGGAGGCTGGAAGTCTGGGATTAAGGTTCTAGCATGGTTGGGTAAATGCCCTCTTCTGGGTCCCAGACTTCTCCTTGTATCCTCACATGGCAGAATAGGCTAGGGGGCTCTGTGACATCTATCTTCTAAGAGCACCAATCCCATTCATAAGGGCTCCTCCCTCTTGATCCAAGTATCTCCCAAAAGCCCCACCTCCTAATACCACCACCTTGGGGGTTAGAATGTCAACATAGGAATTTTGGGAGGACACAAATATTCAGAGTATACCAATAAACAAGGTGATTCTTGAGCAGAGACTTGAAGATTGTGTGTGGTCATCTGGAGAAAGAGCATTCCAAGGAGAGGGACAACTTATGTAAAATCCCTGAGACTAGAGTGTGCTTTGTGAACTTGAGGAGCAGCAAGATAGCCATGTGTCTAGAATGAAATAAAGGAAGGCCAGAATAATAGTTGGAGAAGTAAGACAGGGAAGTGGAGGAAAACACAGGTCCTTGCTGTTCATTTTAAGTGGGATGGGAAGCCATCAGAGGGTTTTTAGCTGAGGAGTTACATCTTATTTCTATGTTAAAAGATCACTCTGGTTGCTATGTTGAGAATAATCCATTGGTGGGGAGAGTGCATAGGCAGAGGAGACAAACTGGAAGGCTATTACAATAATCCAGAAAAGATTTAGTGTAATACACATCAGGGTGATAGCAGTGGTGGTGTAGAAAAATGGTTAGATTTCGGAAGTATTTTGAAGATATAGCAGAAAGGATTAGATTGAATGTAAGGAATATGAGAAAGATGGTGAAGATACTTCCTATGTTCTTGGACAGAGCAGCTGAAAAAACGGAGTTGCTAATTACTAAAATGGGGGATCCCAAAGCAAGAGTAATTCCACTCTCTCCCTCCGAAGTTTTCACATGTTAGGTTTTGCATGCCTGCTAGACTACCAAGGAGAGCTGTTGAAAGGCATAATTTGCAAGCAACTAGCACTCGAAATTACTCTCAACTCCGTCACTTTGGAGTGAAAATATTAATAGTAAAGGAATGGGCCTGGCTATTCCAACAAACTTTATGACACTGGAACTTGAATTTAGTCTAATTTTCACATTTCTTGAAATATTATTTTTGATTTTTAAGTAAGTTGCAAGCAGGATGTTCTGCAAAACCTAAACTGTTTATTCTCCAACTCTTTACAGTTTCCTGACTGCTGGTATAGATGAAACAAGATGACACAGTTAATTTTTGAAGATGGGTGATGGGGTTTCCTTATGCTACAGTCATGAGTCGCCTAACATGGGGATACATTGTGGAAATGCATCGTTTTGCGAATTCCTCATTGCCAGAACATCATAGAGTGCACTTACACAAACCTAGATGGTGAAGCCTGCTACACACATAGGCTATGTGGTTCTAATCTTAGGACACCACGGTTGTGTATGTGGTCCCTCCTAGAGCGAAACGCTTCATGTCACAGGTAACTGTAGCTTGCTTTTGTATATGCTTCAAGTTTTTCACAATAAAAGTTTTAAAAATGTTTAAGTGTACCAAACGTTATTATTCTTGTGTCTCTTCCCCTCTCCCTGAAACAGTCCCCCCCCGCCCACCCCGCAAGTTGTCTATATCTAGTAAATGCAGTCGTTTTCCTTTTATTTCTTTTCCTGAAAGAGCAAAATCCTTTTGAAGCCCTTAGTGGGGTACGGACTTGACACTTGGCGACGGAAACAGAGCGAGGCCCAAACACGATTAGGGGAAAGGATTTTGGGGGCTGTGGGGGAAGTTGCCTGTTTTTACAATATATACTCCACGGACCAACCTCCTCTTTACAACAAGAACTCAAAACGAATTCCCCTTCAGTTATCCCTGTAGGGATCCCCGCCCTCAGATGACTCCCGGAAATGACGCCATCAGCCGAGCGCTACGTCTGGCCGTCCCCAGCAGTGGCAGGGCGAGGACGTCAGCACGTCGCTCACCCTACGCGTCCAGCTGGGGAATGACTGACTAGTGGGCCGAGGCTGGCGCCAACCCCAGGTCTGCGGACCCTGTCGACTGCGACTGCGCAGGTATGCTGGGGCGGGGCTTCGGGTCACCCCGCCCCCTCCCATCTGCGCGACCAATGAACAACGAGTGCCCCGGGGCCGGGTAAATCCTCAGAGGCCGGAATGCTTAGCCGAGGGGACGGCCCCGCCCCCGGCCCCTCCCGGCCCGCGCGCCCCGCCTCCCCCTCCCGCCCGCTCTCTAGCTGTGGGGTGACACGGGGCTTCACCGGGGCGGGGGGCGAGGGCAGCGAGTGGGACGTCGGCCCAGCGGCGGCGCGACCCCCGACGTGAGCGCGGTGAGGGCAGCGGGGCGTGGCCAGAGGGGTCGCGCGGCCGAGTCGGAGGGCCGGGGCGCGGGCGTGACGGCGCGGGGGAGTGCGGGGCGGCGTGAGGGGCGAGGTGGACGGGCGTGTCCGGGCGGCCGGGCCGGCGCGGACAGCGGGGCGCGGACGGCGAGCTCGCGTCGCCCGGTCGCCACAACCTCTCTTGGCGGCTGGGCGCCCCTTAGCCTGCCTCGGCTCCAGTCGCCTGGGATGCGAGGAGGGGATTTAAAGGTCCCCGGAACCCCTGGGCGGCTTGCCCGGTGTTTCCCTGCCGGGGCGTGCTCCCTTCTTCTTCCTGGATGGAGAGGTGGGGCCAGGTGGGCAGGTCGCCCGTCCCTCCCTGAGGAGCGTTCGCGCAAACAGATCGGGAATTCCGCCCCCCCTCCCCGCGCCCTGCCGGCCGTCCCGCAGACGTTCCCGCTGGCTGTACGAGGCGGGCTGGAAATTCTAAGGGATTCTCCGTCTTTGAAATATGTCAGTACCAAGTGTGCTTTTTCTTTACGTTTATGGAAAACGTGTGCGCAGGAGCGGCGTCTTGCTGTTACCATCCCTGGACGCCTGCTTGGTCTCGAGGACGCATCTCCGGGTCTGCCCCGGAGGACTCTCACTTGGTCGGGGAGAGTGTCAGCTCTGAGGTTTTCCTGAAACCCCAGTTCCTATGAAATTTAGTCAATCAGTGCAAAAGCGTAGCCGGTTGGTTGTGGGACGTGGAGTAGACAAATCACTAGTTCTGATAAATCTGAAATTTTTGATATGGCCTCTTTTTCTAGCCATCCTTTGCGTATTTTTGTCTTTCGCAGATTTATCTAATTGCCCAGCTACCGCTGATGAAGATAAGTTGGAGAAACTGCTGAAACCGAATTTTATTGACCAGAAGACAAGTCCGTTTGTTTCACTTCTTTTTGTTTTCCCTGCTGCTTTGAGCTTTACTGTAACGGCTGAAAAACTTGGAAAATAAAATGAACATGCTGTGGTCTTGAACATAACTTTTTTTTTTTGAGGAAAAATTAAAGTGCCTGACTGAAAGCCAGAATGGCATCCAGAGAGAGGCTCTTTGAACTTTGGATGCTTTATTGTACGAAGGTAAATGTTTTCCTTTTTATTTCTAAGTTAAAATACTCTGTTGTAAAATTTTGTGGCTGTCCTTATCAATTTATTTGCTGGATAAAAGCATATTTATTCAAGTAATGACCGCAAATTTAAAAAATGGGATTTTCTGTTTTCCACTTTTTCGAGTTCATACATACACACAATATTTGCATGAAGTTAAAAACTGGAGGGTGTGGTTTTTATTTGCTATTTGTCTTCAGTGATCGCAAGATTATATAAGTTAAACTATGACCTTAAGGGAAAAATAAAATATTTTTGTTTTGTTTGTGCTTTTCTTTTTCTCCCACAAGTGGGAGTAGGATAGAGATATTTTTAAGAGAAGGGCATTAAGCATTTTTCTCATAATTCACCTTTTAAATTGTATAAAAAGGGTTATTGATTTGAAGTGGTTGCTGTGAGCTTGCCATAACCTTAGCCCCTTGTGAGCAGTCTCATTTAATCCTCACAGCAATACCGCGAGGTGGCCGTTGTTCCCTTTTAATACTGAGAAGGCTGATGCAGAGGTTAAAGGTGCTAGTGAGGAGCAGAACCCAGCACAGAACTCAGTACTGCCTGGTTCACATCCATGCTCCTATCCGTAATGACTCCCTTAATATTTTTTGGTTTTGTCATTCAAAAATAATTTTCATTCCTCTTTTTGTCTTTTGAATGTTTACATGCCGGCTTTGATTCTGGGTTACTGGAGGAGAAGGGTACTACTTAAAAACATGTTTTTCGAGTGAGGAGCTACATTGCTACTTTGAAGATACTGGGAAGGGTCAGAGAAACAGATCTGTAATCTACTGCTTAAGTTACTTTAGGTCTGTGTGGTGAAGTTCTCAAGTCTCAGCTTCCCTTTCTGCATTATCCCTTCAGGCTCCTTTTTTTACTTTCAACTCCTTAAAGAACAAGTTATTTAACAAGTGATCTCAGTTATCTGTAATAGTAAATTTTAGAGATCTCACTGGAATTTTCTTTGACTTCCTGCTTTGGTATTTCTTACAGTTACTGAAGGACATATACTTTGAAATGTTTAAAATGGATTTTTAAAATAGCCTTTAGTCTTGTGTAATTTAATGCCAGAAATGTCTTTTTAAAAATAGACCACTCTTCCAATAAAAAAGGAATCCAATTCACCAGACACTTTTGAGAATAGTCACTAACACATGACAGCCAAAAATTAAAATGCATTTTAGTGTGAGTGCCCAGTGGTTTGAAAATGATTTACCTATAATACATCAGACTTACTAGGTTTTACTATTTTCAGAATGATAAAAGGTAAATGAGGTTACCTTGTCTTATTTAGTAGTTATGTTGTTTCTAGGTCGAGTTCATGTTTTATTTAAGTGACACTGTGCTTATTGAAAAGATAGCATAGTTTGTTGGCATGCAGAGAATTTTATTCTTAATGGCTTTTTTATATAAATGTGAATCTTACTCTTTTATGAAAATGTCTAAGTAAATAAGAAGGCCCTTCATGGTCAGGTTTTGAAACCTCTTCTTGGATAGGAAGATAAATCCCATTTTTATGTTTAATATTTAAATCACTTGTGCACTTAATAAGATTTAAAAATGTTTCCAAAAAAATCGTTATTTAGGATAAAGATTTTATGTTTCACTGGTTCATGAGTAAGCTGCTTGTAAGCTAGATAACAACTTTCTTTTCTTCAAACATCTTGAAAGCAAGTCGTTCCAAATATACATCATAGATTTAACAGTTCTGCTCCCTAGTAAGGGCGATTGCTAAATACCCAGTTGTTCTCTCCACTCTCTCCAGCCTTCTTGCTCTCACTCACATATAGCCCTTCAAACCGCCTGTTTTTTTTCACTTGACTAGGTTTTGAGAATTTTCTTTACAGCTTTGATGGGCCTTCAAGCCACTTCAGGACTGCTCAGATCTTTCAACTGAGCTCCCGCTTAAACCTCTTTCTGGGCTTGGAATTGTGGGGTCCAGTTTTAGCTCTGCTGCTGTTTTGTTTTGTGACCTTGAGCAAGACTTACCTCTTTGGGTCTCGGTCTTCTCATTTGTTGAGTAATAGTGTGTGTGTACATGTGTGCTTGTATGAGTGTGTACAGGGAGAATACCTGTGAACTCACCCTTAAGATTTTCATTTGTTTTGACCTCTGAGGGACATGGAGTTTTTTTGTCCTTATTCTGTGGATTGTCATATAAAACTTTTTAGTTCATTTTTCTTTCTTAAGCTTTTATTATGGAAAATTTCAAGCAGGCACAAAGAGAGAAGAAACTATAGTGAACTCTTTTGTATCTGTCGCCCTGCTTCAGTAACGATCAATTCATGTTCTGTAATGTTTCATCTGTAACCCTCCACTACCCTGTCTCTACCCTTGGATTATTTTAAAGCAAATCCCAGACAACATGATTTTATCCATAAATATTTAAAAATATATCTATAAAATAAGAACTCCTCTTAAAAACAATCGTAATATGATAATTCTTTAAACCATCAAATATCTGGTCAGTGTTCAAACTATGAAACTGGTGTTTTCATAAATGTTTTTTTATCCTACTGTTTGACTCACTATTTGAACAAAGTATACGTGTCATATTTTGTTGAAAATGTCTGTTAAGTCTCATAGGTTCCCCCTCACCAGGTTCTTTAATTTCTTCTATTTATTTGCTGAGGAAGCTAGGTTTTGACATTAGAGTTTTCCTCAGTCTGGGTTTTGCTGGTTGGATTCCCTTGATTTTAGTTAGTTCTTCCTCTCTGCTGATCTAGAGGCTTGGTTGATTCACGTTCTATTTGGTGGGGGGGAGGCTAGAATCATTCATGGGTATCTTGGCCATCAGTGAGTTTTGCTTGATGCGTTAATTATTTCATTAGGAGGTAGAAAAACTGTGATATTCCAATTCTATTATTTCTTTCTTTATTAGTAGAATATGTATAGAGAAATGTCCCCTCATCAATTATTTGATGACAGTTCCTTAAAGAGAAAGCAGGCAGAATAAATGTTTGATTTTTTACTCTGTTTTCAGAATAATGACTTGATTTACTAGCATCCTCCCAAGGTGACCAGTTATTTTTCTTGAGTGTCAAGTTTATCTTTCATGATTAAAATTTAAACATTGTCTATCATTTTGCTGCCCCAGTTGGTATGCTCTCTGTTCTAGACTTGTACACATAGCTGGTTAAAGAAGGTGACTTTGAAGACTTGTGAAGGTCTGCCTCAGGCAGTAAAGTTGAGACGTTCTCCAGTGCCACAGTGCTAACCTTGGCACAGGTATTCAGAGTGTATTAGCAATAGATCAGTATTAAGGTACCATCATAGTGTTTCTGTGTAATGTGATGTTTTAGAAGTTGCCATTGAGCGTTATAAAAGTTAAGGAGGTATTTAAATAGCACTAGATCAGGGGCCAGCCCGGTGGCACAGCAGTTAAGTTCTCACATTCCGCTTCAGTGGCCCAGGGTTCGCCAGTTTGGATCCCGGGTGCGGACATGGCACCACTTGGCACACCATGCTGTGGTAGGCTTCCCACATATAAAGTAGAGGAAGATGGGCATGGATGTTAGCTCAGGACCAGTCTTCCTCAGCAAAAAGAGGAAGATTGGCAGCAGATGTTAGCTCAGGGCTAATCTTCCTCAAAAAAGAAAAGCAGCATTAGATCAGAAATAAACCTTGGGTAACACTGGTTGGTCAAAGGAATACTAAGACTATGTAAATATGTCTTCTACCTGTTAGTCTGGATTGAGTTGCAAGCCTAAATACTAGTGATTAAAGTCCTTTAAGGAGAATTAAAAGAAATTACTGGTTTCCATTTTTAGCACATGGGTCCCTACATATTAAACTTGATACTTGAAAAGATTTTGGGTAAAAAACTTTACAGTTTGTTTTTTTAACCAGACTTTTCAGGTTGACTTTTGACTTTCTCCTTCTAGGAATAGGATTTAATTGCATTGTTAGAAACATGCGTCTTCCTAGTAGGTTATTTGTTAGCCTCATGTAGTTATTATTACGTCATACAGGCACGATGATTTCTGATCACCCAATGGTCCTGCTCTCTACACATTCTTTCACCAGTGTATAAGACTACTAATTCAAATTACATAATCTGAACTTTTCTTGTCTCCAAGTGGTCATCTCCACCCAGGGTCAAGGATTTCATTAGCAGTGCATTTTATATAGCTCTTATAAGTTAAACATTAATTTGAAGAGGTTTAATCTCGTATCTGGATTTTAGTTCAGTAGTTAACTACTACTTGTCTGAGCATATTTTCCTTAATTAAGTATAGAAGACAAGTTGATTTATCTTTTTTTTTTTAAAGATTTTATTTTTCCTTTTTCTCCCTAAAGCCCCCCGGTACATAGTTGTGTATTTTTAGTTGTGGGTCTTTCTAGTTGTGGAAGTGGGATGCCGCCTCAGCGTGGCTTGATGAGTGGTGCCACGTCTGCGCCCAGGATTCGAACCGGTGAAACCCTGGGCCGCCGAAGTGGAGCGCGCGAACTTAACCACTCGGCCACGGGGCTGGCCCTCTGATTTATCTTTTAATATCTAAAGATTTTAGTTCATATTATCTGTATTAGGCACCATGTTATTCCCCTATCTTGTGACGTTATTTCTTCACTTAGTGTTCTTGTGGTAAGAGAGACAGTGCTGAGAACAATTTTGGTCTCTGTATTATCATACAGCTTTTTGGAAATCGTATATTGCATAGAACAAGACATGTATCATGAAGTCCCTATCTCAACTCCTCTTGAATAGGCAAGAGGATATATTTCTGTTCCATATTTAACCTTTTGGGAGTGTTACAGTTGGTCACCAGAAGATGCAGAAAAGAAACTGAGCCTCTCAAATTCTTTGATAAGATTATTTTTGTTCTGTCTAGTAGAAATTATCAAATGCTTTAACTTAGTAAAAAGACACAAAGTGACTCAAAAAGCATGACATTTTTGAAATGCGCCAGTGCAGGTTAAGATTCATGGTTCATTTTTGTCATTAGGTTTTTTTTGGGAAGTTCATTTTAATCAGAATCAAGATTTAGTCCCAATTCTGCTTCTGATCTTAAAGACCTGAAAACAGGTTACTGAATTTCTTTATATTTCAGTTTTCTCATCTGTCAAATGGAAAAAATAACTATTTTGTATCTCTTGCAAAGTTGTTGAGAAAAAAAATGAATTGAGTGTATTTGAATGCACTTGTAAGTGTAAAAAATATAAAAATGTAATCCTTATTAATATTAAAATATATACATGAGCATGAGAGTGTGTGCATCAAGATTACTTCCATTTTGCCTTTTATTATATAATAATAGACGGCCATATACTCTTTTTATCAGTAGTGGTGAAGCTGTGCTCATGAATGTCTTAATTTTTAATCTGTATTTATTTTTGCTTTTAAGCATAGTGCTTATGATCCTAATAGCGATTTGAGATTTTTTAATCTTTACTCTAAACCGAGTTTGTTTGGGACTTTGGTGATGCTCCATTTCCTGCTGTTGCCCTTTGTCCTGCTAAATCTGGAATATGACTGAAATAGATAGTTTTGCAATGAGCTCAGAATAAACTTCCTTTTCAGAATAAAAGTTCTGCTTCATAAAGAAAAGAAAATTTCAAGGTGTTTTATTCAGATCAAAAGGCAAGTACCTCTTTTCATACATAGATTTGGAAAAAATGGAATGAACAAATACTCTTCTAATGAGAAAATTATAATTTATTTGTATAGTTTTGGTTATAATTCTTAGTGAAGCTTTTAGTAACATGAACCAATATGCATCAACCTTTATAATTTAACCCATGTTTAATAAGTCTCTGGTATGTGCAAAGTGGCTCTTTACTTTCTGTGGCTTAATAATGACTTTGAATGTAAGGAAAGTAATGTTTGACTCTAAGCGAAACAAAACAGAATCTAAGCGAAACAAAACAGAATCATTAGCTGCTCAGGCCTAGTGGTTGCCAATTAACGTGTTCGTTTTAGAAGGTTAGGTGTGAAAGCAAGGTATGCATATTTTGTATCAATAGACATGGGAGTAGCCCTTAGGAAAAGAATAGTACCTTTGTGGTTTGACTTGAGGAGCTTTTGCAGTACTCTAAAAAGTTGATGAGATGCATGAAAATGTCTTATTTCCTTTTGAATATCAAAATTTAAGTTTCTCTGATAGAAGATAGAATTGATAGCACTTAAATGTATAGATGTGAAACATGAGGGCAAAGGCAGAATCTAAAATGATTCTCAGGGTTTTTTGTTTTGGAAACTAGTTCTTGGTCATCCCACTCACCAGGTTAGCTAGCACAATTTCACTAGGTTTTCAGCTAAACATGTGAGTTCAGATGCCTGTGGGTCATCTAGTTAGAGAGATAACCCCATTTAAGGGTGTTCACAAGGGCACCTTTATTTCTGTGCTGGAAATAAAGATTTGAGAGTCATATTGGCAGTTATTGAAGAGTTAGATGAACATTAGAAGAGAAGAGGGTCAAAGTCAGGGAGTCCTGGAGACCATTGTCATTTAAGAAGAGAATAGAGGAGGAAGAGTTTGTAAGGAGTTTGAATGGAAGGAAAATCAAGAGTGAGTGTTTGTCTCAGATAGTGGAGGGCTGTTATAGAGAAGGGAGTAGTCAGTAGTGTCAAATTCAGCATAGCAGTGAAGAAAAGCATTATGGAGCATGTGTTGGATTTGACAGTTAAGAGATTATTGGTAGCTTTAGCAAAATAATTCTAAAAAGAGTGGGGGAGAAGGTGTTAAAAATGCAAGTCCCATTTTATTAAATTTTAAATTAAATTTAAGATTTAAAATTATTGCCAAACTGCTATTAGAGTTTTTGAATGTTTACTCTTGACTTTTGTACTTATCTGGCCAAGGACCTTTATTGGTCTGTGTACCACACTTTGTGTGGTAGTACTCCAGAGCCTCTGAAAAATTTCAGATTGCCAAGAATCCATCTATAATTTGAAAAATACTGCTCTACAAATTGAACAGTCACTGATGGTCACTTGGTACCAATACAAATGTGACTACTGCAATGGAGTATTAGTTACAGGTTAGTCAACTGTAATATGCTTAAATTAATTTAAAAATTAATAGAAATGAGAACAAAAGTTTAAAAATTCTTGTGTGGACCTTATGGACTTGGAAAATATTTCTGATAATCCCCAGGGTTCTTGAACCCCAGTTTCAGAAGCGTAAGCCTTGATCATTATCTGACATGCTGCTGCTACTTGGCCTTTTCTATGTCTGCGTTTTCCCATTGCAGAATTACCTGGCCAGTTTACTACAAGGGAGTGAAAAATTGGGGCCAAGTATCCAGTCTACCACAGTCTGATTTCTTGGTTACAAATTATTCTTATCCCTCCCATATGCAAAATCTACTTCCTGTCCATCTTGGGAACTCGAAAAGTCTTATCCCATCATATCAGTCTTGAAACCCAATATATATTCCCAGGCATGGACCTATGTACCACTCATCATGCCATGCTGTTTGCACGTTAGTTACTGTCATTTTATCTCTTGAATTTTATATTTTCCTCTTTTTTTAAAATAAACTTTATTTTAGAGCAGTTTTAGTTTCACAGCAAAATTGAGCAGAAAGTACTGAGAGTTCTGCGTACCTCCTGTCCCCACATGTGCACAACCTTCTCTGCTGTCGACATCCCGCTCGACAGTGGTACCTTTGATCACTCGACTGACTTCCCACAAATGCTTGAACCAGAGATTGCTTGACCTGTCCACTGTGTGAAAATCCAAGATGAACACAAAATTAACACAGCAAGACATATTATACCTAACGTTCCAACATTCCAGCTGTTGACCTTTTTAAGCCTTGCTCATTTTAACTGTGAATTTTCTACACTATATTAATCAAACCTGGAACTTCATTAGAGTAGTTATCTGAATGAATAGTTATTTAAAATTTAAGAAATATCTAGAGTAAAATTTGCAGTCTTTCTCACTAGGGATCGGTGTATTCTAAGCCTGTTTTTACATAGAGACCTCTATTAGAATATTGCTGCTTTTCTTTGTGTTAAAATGGCTTCCAGACCTTTCCTGGATGTGACCGGCTTTCCTTTCATCAGAATTTTGTATCATCCATTTCATTGAACATCTTAAAGCTGTCAGGATAGTAAGGCATTATGAGGCTAAATCTTAGTGAAAGCAGGAACTTAGGTAGATGGAGAATGGAAGCTACTTTTCCTGGTGTACTTGAACTTTTGTTTTCACAGCCTTGTGGATGGACAGAAGTCAAAGCCAAGGGACTAACCAGAGCAAGACGTCTAATAGATTTTCCCTTATGATCCCAAAGGCATACACTCTTGGGGTGAGAATGAACTAGAAGCAAACCCACCTCACTCTCCCACCCTAAGTTGAGGACTTTAGGGAGAAGTGCCTTTGTTAAGCAGAGCAGAATGGTGAAAAGTCCCTGAGAAGATGTTACCACAAGTTGATTCTTTCATGGATTTGCAAATCAAATTCACCTTTCTTCTAGAGAAGTTCCAAAAAGCAAATGCAAGTCCCTCTGGAAGAAGAAACCTTCAGTGTAGATACTAAATATTTTTTCAGATTGCAGCTTAATATCTCAATTCATGATGTATGAATCAACCATACCAGGCTCTCATTACTTTGAAATTTCTTTCATGTTTCCAAAGACTTTGGCAGATTCTCTTATCTTCATTTGCATTGATTGGCATATGATAGATAATTCTTTTGAATGTATTTCAGTTTCAGCTGTTTGAGGTTATCTCCCATTCTCAAGTTTGTAAAGCACTTGGCTGTTGCTTTGGAAGAAAATAGAAAATTCTGATCACTTCTACAGTAATGAATATTTGCATCATTAATGTCAATTATACCCTGCTGCTCTGTTTTCATGCCTTTCTGTGTACACAATAACTTCGTTTTATGGCCTAATCGCAGTATAATTTTTTGAAGACATTATGAACAGCAATTAAACTCAACATGTTATAGTATCAACTGTGCACATAAATCTAGCAGAGAGACATCAATATGAACACCGATTACCAGTTTTGCATAGGCAATGACAAATATGTCATAACAGCGGCCTCTCTCAGAGCAATTGCAAGATGCATTTTGATTTCAGAGATGCCAAAATGTAAAAGTATATATAGAGAGAATCAAGAACATGATATAAAAAGTGACCTAGCAGTTTCAAAAAAGAAATAGAATACCTCGAAATAGAAAAAAAAACCAATAATGATCATTAAAAACCAATGAATGGGGTTAATAGGAGTTTAGACAGCTGAAGAGAATTAGAGAATTGGAAGGGAGATCACAAGAAGTCTTTTAGAATACATCCTAGGAAGTCAAAGAGATGGAAAATATGGAAGGAAGGTTAACAGATAGGAAGGATAGTGTGAAAAGGTTTAATACATGTTGAGGGAAAGAATGAAACAAATGTAATATTCAAGAGATTACAGATGAGAACTTTCCAGGACTGATGCAAGTCCAGTGAATCTCAAGGAAAATAAAACAAATTCCATACCAAGATACATCTGGTGAAACCATAGTGGTTTTGCAGAAAACCAAAGAGAGAAAAATTTCAAAAGCTGCCAGAGAAAAAAGATTATCTTCAAAGGGATGACAGATTAATAGCTAATTTTTCAGTAATAATGATGGAAGGGAATGGGTAGTAGAAATAAAGCCACTTTCAGGAAAACGAAAACAGTTCAATTTACTGGGAAAATGTAACAATTTGAAATTTGTGTGCAGCTCATAACATAGTCTCAAAATGAATAAAGCAAACATTGACAGAACTACAGAGAAATGAACATATGACAGACATAGTAGGTTTTTTTGCTATTAACATGTTTCAGTAGGTTTTTTTAACACATTTTTTCAGTAATTCATAGAATGAACAGACAATCAGTAAAAGTACAGAAGATTTAAAATGATAGGATTAATGTATTTGATGTTAGGAATTTATTTTGAACACAGTGCCCAACATACATTCCTTTCAAGCACACACATTTAAAAAAATGGTAATATAGCAGACCATAAAGCAAATTTCAACAAATTTCAAATGATTGAAGTAATAGAGTGTGTTTTCTGACAAGAATGTACAGTCACATGTCACTTACCAACAGGGATATGTTCTGAGAAATGCATTATTAGGCGATTGCATCATTGTGCAAACATCATAGAGTGCACTTCGCAAACCTAGATGGCATAGCCTGCTACACCACTAGGCTGTGTGGTACTGATCTCATGGGACCACCGTCATCTATGCAGTCCGCCACTGAAACATCGTCATGCGACATGACTCTAGTTAAGGAAGAAATCAATAGCAAAAAGATTGAAAAAAATGTTTGGAAGCCATGAAATAGACTTCCAACTAAACCTTTGATTAAAGAATAAGTAATAAAGGAAAATTAGAATTTTTTTGGAACTGAATGATAAAGGTATTTGCATTTTAGAACTTGATCGGGGGCAGCTATAGCATTACTTAGGAAAATTTATCGCTTTAAATAAGTACCTTTAGAAAAGAAAAAAGGTTAAAATTTAATGAATTAGTCATGTATGGCAGCCAGCCTTCGAGATCTCCACCTCTTGGTAGTCACACCCTTTTATAGTCCTCTCCTGCATTGTACCAGGGTTCTTCTGTGAGCAATAGAATTTGGCAAAAGTGTTGGTATGTCATTTCTGAAGTTAGAACAGACACTGTTGTTTCCATCTCAGTTACTCCTTTTTTCCTGGGTCATTTGCTCTGGGAGAAGCCAGCAGCTGTGTTGTGAGCAGCCAGCCCTAGGGAGAGGCCCATGTTATGAAGAACTGACACCTTGCCAACACCATGTGCGTGACGTTGAAAGTCGTTCTTCCAGCCCACCGAGGCTTTGCCGTGACTGCAGCCCTAGCTGACATCTTCATTACAGGCTCATGAGAGACTCTGAGCCGGAACCACCCATCTAAGCTGCTTTTGAATTCTTGACCCTAAAAACCTGTGAGATGGTATTTGTTGTTTGAGCTCCTAAATTTAATTTGTTATACAGGAATAGATTATTAATATATCATCCATTTCAAGAAGATAAGAACAAGATAAACCCAAAGATAATAGAGTGAAGGAAATTATAACTTTTTATATGAAAATTCTCAGATTTATCAGTTGTTGCAGAAAACATACATATATAAGAAGGTTGACATGTATTAAGGAATATGTTTAATATACGTTATTCATTATATAACATCTTGGGATGAATGGCATAAACGTAATCTGTATCTCGATATAATCTTAACATCTGGAAGTGAGATCGAGTGTAAATTTATACCTCTTGTGAAAATCCTTCTAGTGGTCATGGTGGTATTATAAGGAAATTTTAAGGTTTGTTGCAGAATTTACTCATTTATAAAATACTGGATCTATGAAATGATGATCATTAGCTTCTGACGTCACAAAAGAGATAACCAGATATGTGCCTTCTGAAGGACGTATATAACAACACGTGTGTAGTATTTTTTGCCAAAAAGTTGAACCTAAATCTGATAGTCTCTAGATCTACTAATTCGTAGGAAATACAGAGGACTGAGGAACATGTTAAATGGCATAAAGATATGCGGTCATGGAGTCAGCAAAATCCCTGATGTGAGAAATACTACACCACAAATGAGCCAGTGTCTTCAGCAGATAAATTAGGGCAAAAATGGAATGTAATAGAAACCTTTAGGTTTAAAAGGACTTAAAAGATATGTCAACCAATTGTAATTTATGGACTTTATTTGGGTCCTCATCAAACAGTTAAGAAAGGCATTTATGAAGAAATCAGGAAAATTTGAACACTGATATTAAGGAACTATTAATTTTTTTAGATGTGATAATAGTCATATTTTAAAAGATATCTTTTAGGGATATATATTGAAATATTTGTGGATGAAATGATACGATAGCTGGGTTTGCTTCAAAATAATCCAATGGAGGATGGGGATATAGGTGAAAGAATGTGGATTATGCATGATTTGATAATTGTTGAAGCTGAGTCATTATGCCATTCTCTCTACTTTTATGTATGTTGGACATTTTGTATAATAAAATGCTTTTAGAAAGAGCAGAAATTAATAAAATAATGAACTTAATGGAAAGGATCAATCAAATTAAAAGATGCTTCTTTGGTTAATGAAATTGAGTCAGGAAGATAAGGTTTGTGTTTATATATGTTTTGGAAATTTCTTCTTGTATCTGCCCCTTCCAATGCCATTTGTAAGGCATGTTTCATCTTAAAGATAACATATTGTTAAAAGCCCTGTTTAATTTTGCTTGACTAATACTTATAAACTTGATTAAGCACAGCCATCTTTTCTTTTTCTTTTCCACCTTTTCAAATCTGTCCTCATCCAAGTGAGCAGTGCTCCTAAGTCCTTGGTTAGGGCCTGCTGACTTCTCCAGTCCTGCCGTCCTGTGTACCTGTGCCGCTGCTTCCTGTTATTTCCACACTGGAACAGTACCAAATATTGTACCTCTTTGAACATATATTGCTATTTTCTATCTGTCTGGAATTCTCCTCTTCCCTCCTCCCTCTGTGTGAATTTCTGCTTATGATCTGTGAAAACTCTTGAGTAACTATTCAGTTACTTCCAACCTTGACAGAGGTTCTGCACCTGCTTCTTTGTATTATTTCAGTACTTTTCACAACTGCTTTCCTTCTCATGCTGTTTTGCATTTATTTGTTTATGCTTTTCTATTGAAGGAAAAGCACTTTGAATACAAGATTTTAGGGTTTTTTTAATTGAGGTATAATTGACATAAGAGTTTTGTTTGATTTTGTATCCATAGAGTCTAGCACTGTCCTTGGTTGATACATGGTTGGTGTGTACTTACTAAATGTTTTTTGAGGTAGCTAGATTCTATCACAAAAACTTGAGGGCTCGCCTGAAAGTCTAATCACCATTAATAATAGCATTTCTATGGGGGGAATTTATCTTCTTCTGGTAGGATGTTAGAAAATATATTATGAATATATCTGATTTAAGTGAACTTTTAAATGCATCTTATATATAAGTTGGGAGCTGCCCAACATGCTTGAAATATGTATACATATCTAAAAGTTTATAGTTTTAAAATTTGAAGGAATACTACAACTGAAATATCATTGCATGGAGGAAGTAAGGCGTTCTCTCTGTTTTTACCTATAACTCTACCCCTTAAGAACTAGGTAAAATTATATGGATCCCTTAATTCCACTACCTACAAAAGCCTTGCAGCAGGGTAGTGCATGTTATGAGAAGATAAGCCTCCTGTGCTTTTATGAAATTTAAATAATCATGTGTGACTAGTGGCCACTGTATTGGACAGCACATCTCTGTGTTTAGACTTCATACTGTAGTTATGGGGAGCCATTGAAGGTATCTGAGCAGGAGGGAAGAAGAGATGACTAAATTTAAATTGAACAAATCTCATTGGTAGCTGTATGTAGGTGGGTGAAACTGAAGTTAGAAAGACCAGTAGGGAGCTAAATACAGTCCAAATGAAAGGCTGTTTTATGTTAAACAATGGCAGATGAGTGGATGAATATTTGAGTACAAAATCAATAAAGTTGACTTTGTAATTATTTTATAATTGTTTATTTTATTACATTGGACCATGAGCAACTTGATAACAGTCTATATGTTAATAATGGTAGCCAACATGTTTTGAGCATTTGCCTTAGATGTATTATCTCATTTAGTGCTCTTAACAACCCTGTGAGGTAGGAAGTATTATCTTCATTTTATACTTCTGAAGAACAGATCAGAGAGATGAAGTAAATTGCCCAAAGTCACACAGATAGTAAATGCAAAGAGATTTGAGAGGAAAAAGAGTACAATTAAAATCATGTGGCAAGGGGAATCATGAAATATTTAAATATGTTTATGTGTAGCATAGACATGCCTGTTTTGTGGGAGTTTCCTGATTTTGATACATAGTAGGTTATGAAAATACTGTTAATATTTATCAAGCATGTATTACGTGCTGGGCATTGTTCTAAGCCCTTGACAAGTATTAGGTTATTTAATTTTCACAACAATCCTGTAAAGAAAGCTACTGTCATCTTCATCTTTATAGAGGAAGAGACTGATGTGCAAACATAGGACGACTTGTTGAAGAAGGTGGCAGAGCAGGGTTTGGAGTCTAGGTAGTTCGGCCCCAGTGCTCATGTAGTACTTAATACATTTGTGTGCTGTGTGAATAAATAATGTACAAATGGGGAGATAGACCATACTGTGGTGTTTCATATGCCACACTCTCTTACCCATGAAGGTGACTAAGCTTGCCATTTAGTTAGTGCTGTTTCTGGGTGTGTGGAGCTCTTTCTTTTTATGGCCTTAGGTAGTCAAGTATAGATCTTCTGAAGGTTTTCTCAGGCTGTGTGGAATGGGGCTGTTTTATGTGTTAAATTTGTTTATGGCCTTGAGTTTCTGGTCCTGACTAACTTCCTCTTTTCCTCTTTTTGCCCACTAAGCTTCATTTTATTCCTGCTCACAGTTCAAAGACAGTGTAGTGTAGTGGAAAGAGTACAACTCGATTCGGATATCCGTGCATTTAATCGAATACTAGCTGTGTGACTGTGGACAAGTTACATATCCTTAGAACTTCCTTTTTCTAACCTGTAAAACAGGGAAAATGAAACCTTCTCTGGCTAGTTGTAAGGAGTATGTGGGATGATATATATTTTTGAAATGTCTGCTATAGTATTTAGCACATGGCAGGTGCTCAAAAAACTGTAACTGCCTTCTTACTAAATGAAACATTTCCAAATTTAAGTACCACTTCTTTCTTTACTGTTGCTGAGCTTCGTGGAACTCTGTACTTGCCAAACACTTGGTCGCCCTGACCTTTAGACTTTGAACCAGATACGGAAGAGTTCCTAAATAAACATGAGGAGAAATGCTTTAATTCTTTATGGCATTATGAGACTGTTTTGTGTCTAACCTTTACAGAGAGATAATCCTCTGCTTTCTTAAAAAGGAGCGATGATAAAAGAAACTCACCTGCCTGTGTTTCTGTGGTCCTATCCTGAATGGATAAACCAGTGAATGAATAAGTGAGTGATATGCTAGTTCGAAATGAAAAAAGCAAGTAATGAAACTCTTGAAAATTTCTTACAAGAGGTACTTATTTTGCTGAAATATTTCCTTCTAGTTTCTCAGTGATGATGTAGATAGTGGCAATTTACGATCTGATTTTGAAACAGTATATTAATAGAAAAAACAAATACACAAAGGGTCAGCAGTTTGTGCATATTCTGGGAACATTCTTTTAGGAATTCTGACTTGTAGTGTAATGCTTTTATTTTAGAGATAAATTACTTGAGTTCCCTTTATCAGAGCAGTGCCTAACCAATGATATTTAATGACTAAGTAAGACTCCTGAGTGTGATGCTGAAATTGACTGAAGTAAAGAAGTGTTAAAGAGGGGAAGGAAACCAATTTGAGCATCATTTTTAATGATGCAGTTTATATTTAAACAGACATTTCTGAGGAATCATAGTTTTTTTTATTAAGGTCATAATAGTTTCTAACATTGTGAAATTTCAGTTGTACATTATTATTTGTCAGTCACCATATAAATGTGTCCCTCCACCCCTTGTGCCCACCCCCAACCCCCTTCCCCTCTAGTAACCACTAGACTATTCTTTGTCCGTGTGTTAGTTTATGTTCCACATATGAGTGAAATCATACAGTGTTTGTCTTTCTCTCTCTGGCTTATTTCACATAATATAATACCCTCAAGGTCCAACTATGTTGTAACAAATGGGATGATTTTGTCTTTTTTATGCCTGAGTAGTATTCCATTGTATACATGTACCACATCTTCTTTATCCAATCATCAGTCGGTGGGCACTTGGGTTGCTTCTATTTCATGGCTATTGTGAATAATGCTTCAGTGAACATAGGGGTGCATAAGTCTCTTTGAATTGTTGATTTCAAGTTCTTTGGATAAATACCCAGTAGTGGGATAGGTGTGTCATATGGTATTTCTGTTTTTAATTTTTTGAGAAATCTGCATACTGTTTTCCATAGTGGCTGCAACAGTTTGCATTCCCACCAGTAGTGTACAAGGGGTTTGCCTTTCTCCACATCCTCTCCAACGTTTGTTATTTTCTGTCTTGGTGATTATAGCCATTCTAACAGGTGTAAGGTGATATCTTAGTGTTGTTTTGATTTGCATTTCCCTGATGATGAGTGTTGTGGAACATCTTTTCATGTGCCTATTGGCCATCTGCATATCTTCTTTGGAAAAATGTCTGTTCATATCCTCTGCCTTTGTGATCGGGTTGTTTTTTCATCTTTGAATTGTGTGAGTTCTTTATATATTTTGGAGATTAACCCCTGGTCAGATATATGATTTGTAAATATTTTCTCCCAGTTGGTGGCTTGTCTTCGTTTTGTTCCTGGTTTCCTTTGCTTTGCAGAAGCTCTTCAGTCTGACAAAGTCCCACTTGTTTATTTTTTTGTTTGTTTCCCGTGTTTGAATAGACATGGTATTCAAAAGATCATTCTAAGACTGCTGTCAGAGAGTGTATTGCTTATATTTTCTTCTAGGAATTTATGGTTTCGAGCCTTGCCTTCAAGTCCTTGATCCATTTTAAGTTGATTTTTGTGTAGGATGCAAGATATTGGTCTACTTTCGTTCTTTTGCATGTGGCTGTCCAGTTTTCCCAACACCATTTATTGAAGAAACTTTCCTTTCTCCATTGTATGTTCTTAGCTCCTTTGCTGAAGATTAACTGTCAATAGATGTGTGGTTTTATTTCTGGGCTTTCAATTCTGTTCCAGTGATCTGTGTGTGTTTTTGTACCAGTACGATGCTGTTTTGATTACTATAGTTTTGTAGTCTATTTTGGAGTCAGGGACTGTGATGCCTCCAGCTTTGTTCTTTTTTCTCAGTATTGCTTTAACTATTTGGGGTCTTTTTTGCCCCATATGAATTTTAAGATTCTTTGTTCTATTTCCATGAAGAAAGTCATTAGGATTCTGATTGGGATTGCGTTGAACCTGTAGATGGCTTTAGGTATATGGACATCTTAACTATTTGTATTCTTCCAGTCGATGTGCATGGAATAGCTTTCCATTTCTTTATGTCATCATTGGTTTCTTTTAGTAAGGCCTTACAGTTTTCATTGTATAGGTCTTTCACCTCCTTGGTTAAATTTATTCCTAGATATTTTATTCTTTTTGTTAGGATTGTAAATGGGATTGTATTCTTGAGTTCTCTTTCTATTAGTTTGGTATTAGAGTATAGAAATGCAACTGATTTTTGTAAGTTGATTTTGTACCCTGCAACTTTGCTGTAGTTGTTGATTATTTCTAATAGTTTTCCAGTGGCTTCTTTAGGGTTTTCTATATATAAAATTATGTTGAGTAAGAGTGGCAAAAGTGGGCACCCTTGTCTTGTTCTTGTTCTCAGAAGGATGGGTTTCAGTTTTTCCCTCTTGAGTATGATGTTGTCTGTGGGTTTGTCATGTATGGCCTTTATTATGTTGAGGTACTTTCCTTCTATACCCATCGTATTAAGAGTTTTTATCATAAATAGATGTTGAATCCTGTTAAATGCTTTCTCTGCATCTATTGAGATGATCATGTGATTTTATTTCTCATTTTGTTAATGTGGCCTATCACATATATTGATTTGTGGATGTTGACCCATCCCTGTGTCCCTGGTATCAATCCCACTTGTTCATGGTGTATGATCTTTTTAATGTATTGCTGTATTTGGCTTGCCAATATTTTGTTGAGGATATTTCCATGTATGTTCATCAGCAATATTGGCCTGTAATTTTCCTTCTTTATGTTCTCCTTGTCTGGCTTTGGTGTCAGGATGATATTGGCCTCGTAGAACGTGTTAGGAAGTGCTCCATCTTCCTCAATATTTTGGAATAGTTTGAGAAGGATAGGTATTAAGTCTTCTTTGAATGTTTGGTAGAATTCTCCAGAGAAGGCATCTGGTCCTAGACTTATTTTTTGGGAGGTTTTTAATTACTCCTTCAATCTCTTTCCTTGTGATTGGTCTATTCAGATTCTCTATTTCTTCTTGATTCAGTTTTCGGAGGTTGTATGATTCTAGGAATTTATCCATCTCTTCTAGATTGTCTAATTATTTGGCATATAGTTTTTCATAATATTCTCTTGTAATCCTTTGTATTTCTGTGGTATCCATTGTAATTTATCCTGTTCCATTTCTGATTTTATTTATCTGAGTCTTCTCTCTTTTTTTCTTAGTGAGTCTGGCTAAGGGTTCATCAATTTTGTTTATCTTCTCAAAGAACCAGTTCTTTGTTTTGTTGATGCTTTCTTCTTTTTTTAATTTCAATTTCATTTATTTCTGCTCTAATTTTTATTATTTTCTGCTGACTTTGGGCTTTGTTCTCTTTTTAGTTCTGTTGGGTGTAGTTTAAGATTGCTTATTTCAGATTTTTCTTGTTTGTTAAGGTGGGTCTATTGCTATGAATTTCCCTCTTGGGACCACTTTTACTGCATCCCATATAAGTTGGTGTCATGTATTTTCCTTCTCATTTATCCCCAGATGTTTTTTGATTTCTCCTTAATTCTTCAGTGATCCATTGGCTGTTTAGTAGCGTGCTGTTTAGTCTCCACATGTTTGTCACTTTCCCAGCTTTTTTCCTGTGGTTGAGTTCTAGTTTCATAGCGTTATGGTTAGAAAAGGTGCTTGATATGATTTCAATCTTCTTAAATTTACTTAGGCTTTCCTTGTTTCCAAACATATCATCTATATCTGAGAATGTTCCCTGTGCACTTGAGAAGAAGGTGTATTCTGCTCCTTTTGGATGGAATGTTCTATATATACTTATTAAGTCCATCTGGTCTGGTTTTTCTTTTAAGTCCACTATTTCCTTGTGGACTTTCTGTCTGGATGTTCTGTCCATTGATGTAAGTGTGGTGTTAAGGTCCCCTGCTAATATTGTGGTGTTGTTAATATCTCCTTTTAGTTTGTTAATAGTTGTTTTATGTACTTTGGTGGTCCTCTCTTGGGACAGAAGGGTTATGTCTTCTTGGTGGTATGTCCCTTTGATCATTATATACTGTCCCTCTTTGACTGTCATTACCTGTTTTGTCTTGAAGTCTACTTTGATATAAGTAAGGCAACACCTGCTTTCTTTTGTTTGCCATTAGCTTGGAGTATTGTCTTCTATCCCTTCACTTTAAGCCTGTGTTTTTCTTTAGAGCTGAGATGTGTTTTGTGGAGGTAGTATATTGTTGGGTCTTATTTTTTAATCCATCCAGCCACTCTGTGTCTTTTGATTGGAGAATTCAATCTATTTACCTTTAGCGTGATTATTGATATATGAGGGCTTAATGCTGACATTGTATTGCTCATTTTCTGGTTCTTCTCCATTTCTCTTGTTTCTTGTCCCGTGTATTTTGGACTACCAATTCAGTTTGGAGTTCTCTATGCTGGTTTTGTTAGTTTTCTCTTTATTTGTCATTTGTGTCTCTGTTCTGGTTATTTGTTTAGTGAGTACCATGAGGTTTGTGTAAAAAATCTGGTAGATGAGATAGTCCATTTCCTGATAGGCTCTTATTTCCTTAGAGTAAGCCGATGTCATCCTCTTCCCCTTCTAAGTTATTATTGTCAAAATTTATTCCATCTTGTGAGTTTTTGGTAAAATGAGAGGATTATATGTTTTTTTGATGTGTTCCTTTGCTTTATCTTTAATGTTATAATTAAGTGTTTGCTAATCTGTTCTTATTGAGAGCTGTAATTTTCTAATTTTTTATACCTATTTATCTCCTTGCTCAAGGTGATTGAAACCCTTCCTTTTTTTCCCCCACGTATAGGGGCCTTCTTGATCATTTATTCTGTGTGAGGGGGGATTCTCATGGCAAAGAACTCTCTTAGTTTTTGTTTATCGGGGAACATTTTTATTTCTCCCTCATATCTGAAAGATGTTTTTGCTGGATAAGAGTATTCTTGGCTGAAAGTTTTTGTCTTTCAGAATTTTGAATATATCATTCCACTCTCTCCTAGCTTGTAAGGTTTCTGCTGAGAAATCCACTGAAAGCCTGATGGGGTTCTCTTGAAAGTTATTTTCTTCTGCCTTGCTGCCCTTAATATTTTTTGTTTGTCATAGACTTTTGCCAGCTTTTCTACTATATGCCTTGGAGAAGGTCTTTTTACATTCATATAATTAGGAGATCTGTTAGCTTCTTTCACTTTTATTTCCAGCTACCTTCCCAGGTTTGGGAAGTTCTCAGCTATTATTTCTTTGAACAAGCTCTCTGCTCCTTTCTCCTTCTCTTCTCCCTCTGGAATACCTATAATCCTTATGTTGCATTTCCTAATTGAGTCAGATATTTCTTGGAGAATTTCACCATGTCTTTTTAGTCTTAGTTCTCTCTCCTCCTCCATCTGAAGCATTTCTGTATTTCTGTCTTCCAGACTGCTCATTCTCTCCTCCATAATATCAGCTCTGTTATTCAGAGAGTCCAGATTTTTCTTTATCTTATTGATTGTATTTTTCATCTCTAACATTTCTGATTGGTTTTCCTTCATAGTTTTAATCTCTTGTGAAGAAGTTCCTGATTTCATTGTGAAGAAGTTCCTGATTTCATTGAACTGTCTTATCTGTATATTCTGGTAACCTGTTGAGATTTTTTATGATAGCTATTTTGAATTGTCTGTCATTTAGATTATAAATTTCTCTGCCTTCAGGATTGATTTCTGGGTGCTTGTCATTTTTCTTCTAGTCTGGAGGATTCATATATTTTTTCATACTGTTTGATGGTGTAATTTATGTGTCCACATCATTATAGTATCTGGTTGCAGCTGCCACCTGCCACCACTGGTTGGGGGTCTAGAGGTGTGTATGCTGAGCCCACCGTCATCCCGGCTTGCTCACTCACAGCTGCTGCTTTTCTATCGTATGCATGCATGCTCTGGCCAACTGACTGAGCTGGAGTCCTGGGTGGGAGAAGGGGCGCTTTTCTTTCACCTGTGCTATCCTGGGGGTGTTCTTGCTTTGCCCTTGCTATCTCCTCTTCTGGGGTGCTTGCTTGATGAAGACACCCCCACAATAGCTTAGCCACCTCTGTGTAGTGTTCCTGTGGGCTGTGAGGGAACTTGGAGAACAGAGGTGTTCCTGCAGAGGGCCGCCCCTCCCCTCTCCTCTCAGAACTGCCCTTGGTCCCACCCCCAGGGTCTCCTCTGTTCAGAGGGTGGTGGGGGAGATCCTCTTACCTCTTTCTACTTCCCCAGTGGATCCAGCACCTCTGCCTTCAGACATATGACTGTGTGGGTCTCTCAGACATCTTTTGTGTTGTGTGAATGTCCTCTGTTGGTATATGAATGTCCTTTTCATTGTATCTTAGTAGGGAGAGTCTAAGGGAAGAGCTTGCTCCACCATGATGCTGATGTCACTCAAAGAATCATAGTATTTTTCGAGTCTGCTTTGAGGTGTAATTTATAGACCATAAAATGCACAGAATTTAAGTATCAAATTTGATGAGTTTAAGACCAAGCCAACATTTATGTAACTATTGCCCTAATCAAAAAATAGAAAATTTCTATCACCTGGGAAAGTTCCCTTTGTGCCCGTTTGTAGTCAGTCCTCCTAAAGACAGCCATTGATCTAATTTCTGTCGTCATAGCCTGCTCTAGAACTTTGTAGAAATGAAATCATACAGTGTATATGCTTTAGTGCCTGACATCATTTGATCAACATGTTTTCGATATTTCTGTTTGTTGTTGTATCAATAGTTCATTGTTATTGTAGAATGACATTCCATTGTGTGCATATACCACAATTTGTTTATCACTTAACCTGTTGTGGAAGTTTGGGTTGTTTCCAGCTTTTGGCTGTTAAAAATAAGTGTTCTATGAACACTTTTTTACAAGTGTTTTTGTGGATATATTTTTCACTTCTTTCAAGAGGAATGGCTCAACCATGTGGTAAATCTATGTTTAACTTTAAAGGAAACTGCCAAATTGTTTTCCAAGTGATTATACCATTTCATACTCCCACCAGAAATGTGAATTCCAGTTACTGCACATCTTTACCAACACTTGGTATAGTCAGTCTTTTTAATTTTAGCCATTCTAGTGAGTGTGTATGGTATTCCATTTGAGTTTAGTTTTCATTTCCCTGGATAACCAATGATGTTGAGCATACTTTTGTATGCTGTTTGGCCATTCGTATGTCCCCTTTTTTGAAGTGTGTGACCCTTTTCCCTATTTTTCAATTGAGTTGTTATACTTTTGGTGTTGATTTATCGGAATTCTTTATACCTTCTTGGTACAAGTCCTTTGTCAGATGTATGTACTAAGAATATTTTAAGTTTGTATATGGCTTCCCTTTTCATTTCCTTTTTAATTTTTTAATTATTTTTTTAATTATGGTAAAATATACATAACATTTACGGTTTTAACTATTTTTCTTCACACATCATTTTACTGATTTCATTTACTTGTCTGTGTTTCCTTTTAGCTCATTGAGCATTTGTAAGACAGCCATTTTAAATTCCTTGTCATTTAATTCAAAGATGTTTGTGTTTTTAGGGTCAGTTTCTGGAGATCACTTTAACCATATTTAGGTATACGGTTCAGTGACATTAACAAACTCAGATTCCTTTGCAAACATTACTCTGACATTCCATGTGTACTTAAGACAAATGTGTCTTTTGTTGTTGGTACACTTTCATTTTCTTAATGGTGTCTTTTGGTGAGTAGATGTTTTCATTTTGATTAAGACCAATTATTAATTTTTTTTTCTTTGGCTTGTGATTTTTGTGTCCTAGCTAAGAAGTCTTTACCCCAAGGTTGCAAAAGTTCTCCCATATTTTCTTTTAGAAGATTTTACTTTTATTGTTTAGGTTAATGATACATCTCTGATTTGAGTTTATTTGTGCATTTTCTATTTCTTTTTTTTTTTAAGATTTAAAAATTTTTTTCCGTTTTCTCCCCAAAGCCCGTGGTACATAGTTGTATAATTTTAGTTGTGGGTCCTTCTAATTGTGGCATGTGGCGACACTGCTTCAGCATGACCTGACGAGCAGTGCCATGTCTGCTCACAGGATCCGAACCAGTGAAACCCTGTGTCACCAAAGCAGAGCACGTGAACTCAACCACTCGGCCATGGGCCCAGCCCCTCTATTTCTTATTAATTCATTGAACAAATATTTATTGACTACCTGGTCAGTGCTGGGCACCGTTTTAGGCACTTGGTATCCAGTTGTAAACAAAAAGAAATCAGTCATGGTGGGCCATTATATAGGCCCTGCACCTGTAAAGCCTATATTCTAGGGGAAATGACAGAAAATAAATTCATAAATAAGCAAATTTATAGAGTAGTTAGAAGGTGAGAAAGAACCGTGAGGTGAGGCAACCAAATTGAGTAAGGTAACAGTTTGTAAGGTTTGCAGTTTTAAGATAGGGTGGTAAAATTATACTTCATTGAGAATATATCATTTAAAGAATAACTTGAAGAAGGTGAGGGAGATAGCCAGCTATCTGGGGGAAGAATGTTCTGGGTAGAGAAAACAGCCATTGCAGAGGCCTTAAGGTGGGAGCATGGCTGGCATGTCCCAGTAGCAGCCAGAAGCCAGTGTAGTACAGGGTAAGAGTAGATAACATCGCAGAGATAGGGAGGGGCAGATTGTTTAGAATCTTATAGGACATTGTTAAAACTGTAGCTCTTTGTGTGAGTGATATAGGAAGCCATTTAAGGGCACACTTTACTTAATACACATTTTAAAACAACATATATGTCTTTCTGAATATCAATTAGAGATTTCACATTGTTGCTTCTTTAGATTTACCAATTCATATCTGCTTAATAGGTGTGAAAGCATTTTTTTTTTGACAGGTATACTTAATATTATAATGGTTTTCTTATTTCAGAAAGATCCAGATTACCTGAAGCTATGGTTGGACAATTTTGTTTCTAGCTATGAACAGTTCTTAGATGTTGACTTTGAAAAGCTGCCTACCAGGTATGTAGAAACACTTAATTTCTTACCCTTGGGTAAGTTTGCTAATTTTTGGCCAAAGATGTCACTGATGGCATATTACAAGGATGGCAGTTGTGTGACACACATGATACTCCTGTGTGACCCTGCTCTCATGGCAGACATTGCTAATTGATCACAGCACTCTTTCTTGCTGATACTAGACTTGGCTTCTAGAAGCCTCTTTGCTTTGGTGAGGCACTGGCAACTGGATGTCTTGCAATTTGCTTCAATTTTGACACTACACAAAGTTAGTGCCAGATCTCACAAGTTAAGGGCAAAGTCCTCCACAGGATTGCCCTCACTTCAGACACCATTTGCAAGTCTTGGGAGCCACCCACACTTCTGACCAACTGGCTATTAATTTGGGAGTTCTCACCACTCCTTCAGGTTCAATAATTTGCTAGAGTGTCTTGTAAAACTCACTGAAAATGCTATACTCATGATTATGGTTTTATTATATGGCATACATGTAGGACAGGGCCTGGAAGACTTCCAGGCTCTCTTTATGGAGTCAGGATGTGTTGCCCTCCCTGAATATCAGTGTGTTCAAGTAAGGAAGCTCTTTGAGCTTTGGGTGTCCAGAGTTTTACTGGGTCTAATTACTTCATTGACCATGTGATTGAACTCAGTCTTCAGCTCCTCTCCCCTCCCAGAAAGTTGGGGGATGGGTCTGTCAGATGCGGCCAGTCCCTCTCTTGAAAGTATTTAAGGGCCCATCGTGAATCACTTCATTTGCCTAAAATTTCTTTGTTATACTACAGGGATGCAAATTGAAACTTAATTCTATTCCTGGCCTTAGAGTAGGGTCTTAGAAAACATCTTGGAGGAGGTAAAGTATTCAGAGTTTTAAAAATTAGATTTGAAAATCATAAAATGAGGGAAAAATTCAAATCTCATGGAAAAGTACAAGTGAAAGTACAAACCTTTTCTCCCATTCCTCTGCCCACCACCATTTCCCACTCTCAGAGTTCTCCCAGGCCCACTTCCCAGATAAATTTTTACTGTATTTTGAGCCATCTTGAAGACCTAGTAGTTCTTAGGTGAGAGAGGTTAGGTTGGCTGGGATAAAAAGCTGGAGAAATGAGGAGACACTTTTAGCCGCAAAATCAACTCTATTTAGAGAGGTGTGTTGAGAGGGGCGAGAAGAAATGGGTGGTGGTTGATGATGAGAAAGAGTATCTGGAGAGTTAAAAATCTTCGAGGAGGACTGTCTGCCGTTCCAGATGGAGGTAGGCAGTTGGAGGATAGGCGCAGGTGAGTTAGATCTGGAGAATGAAATAGGAGCCAGATCAGGAAATGCCATGCATACTGATGGGCTTTGATATTTCTTAAGCAAGATACAAGGCTTTACTGAAAAATTTTCTGCGTAAGGCTGTCACGATCAAGTTTGTGTTTTAAGTCACTTTGGTGTGACATTGTAGAGGTTGGATTGGAAGGGGTTGAGACTGAAGGCAAGAAGCCCAGTTTAAGAGGTAATGTAATAATTCAGGGAAAAAATCATTAGAGCTTTGGAAGAAGGTATTGAATTTACAAAAGGATGTGGTTATGCTCAGAAAGCACTAGTGCTTTATTATTTATAAATATGTTTCAGAGTACTTCCTCATTAGATTATTTGTAACAGATTTATAAAGGTTGAAAATCAGTATTAAATCTTGACCTCAAAATAAGATTACCCTGGATTATTGATTTCTACTCATAAAAGAGTAAATTCTCGTAGTTTGTGCTTAGAAGTGCTTTATTTTAATAATTTATGGCTCACTTTATCTTGAGCCTAAGGGTTTTATGGAGTCAGGATTTGGGCCTTTGAATGCTTGGGATTTCCTAAGATGCACTTGTTATCATCCGCACCTTGTAAATAACTCCTTTCTTGGGAGGTCATTTCTGAAAACATTTGTAGACTTATATTGCCACTATATTTAAAGTAAAATGAAGAATGAATGAAAGAGCAGTTCTTTATCGTGATTTAGTTGGTTTATTTCAAATTGTATTTCATATCTTTGTCAGAAAACTGAACCATGAATTTAGATTTTACTAGTAGAAAACTTTAAATTTTTCACGTGAATGCTGTGTGCAAGCTGTATAAAACTAGTCTAGTCACCTTAAACATAAGAAACTCAAATAATCCTCATTTAGAGTAAACTGACTATAGAATTTCCAAGTTAGAGAATTCATAACAAGAATTGCTTTTACCAAAATTTAAAGCCTTGCAATTTAGGCTAGACTTCTTCCTTTGTTCGAGGGAGACAACAGTTGACAGCTGTTTACAGTAGACATTCAATACCCAAACAGAGGAGTGGGATGGATTTCTGGAGTTTGGGGAATTTCAGCAAAATGAGCTGAGAATTTTGGGTGGTAAAAGTCCTAGAGGTGGGAAAATGCTTCTAAATTCTTAAATCCTCATCACATTAGGAACATGGCCAAAAATTTCAACTTTGTACATCATGTCCTATCCAAGCCCCAGTTTTATAATGAGAATTAACAAAAAGAAAAAAATGTAGATTTCATTTTTAGAAGCTGATTTTTTTTCTGTCTAGTAAAATCAAAATCATTTTTAAATAGGGCCAGCCCTGGTGGCCTAATGGTTAAGGTTTGGTGCACTTTGCTTTGGCAGCCTGGGTTCAGTTCCCAGGTGCAGAACCACATCACCCATCTGTCAGTAGCCATGCTGTGGTGGCGGCTCACACAGAAGAACTAGAAGGACTTACAATTAGAACATATAACTAAGTACTGGGGCTTTGGGGAGGGAAAAAAGAGAGGAAGATTGGCAACAGTTGTTAGCTCAGGGCAAATCTTTGCCAGCAAAAAAAAGAAGTGCAAATAGAGAATGGGACAACTGAGGACAAAAGGAACTACTCCTTTAAGTAACGAGCATTTAATATTGGGAAATCTACTGTTTTCTTTCTTGTTGCCTTATGTTTTGGAAAAGTGAGGGGAATAGTTTTAGCTTAGTCTTGAAAATCAGTTGTATTTAAGTCTATTTTGAGTTACTCTGTTTTTTCTAATCACCTTTTTTAGCTCTTCAGCAGGAAAAAAATTATATATAAAAATGAGAATTTTTCTGGTACCATCTGTAAATAAGAGAGAATGAAAGAATCCAAAGCTGCAAGTGAAATGATGCCCGCACTAAAATGAAATATGTATTTTTGTAACATGGCTATAGAATTTGGCAGTCTTGGTAATGTGCTTTGTGCTTCATTGTCTGTGTAATATAATTAAAACCAGGTGTTTATTTTATAAAACACTCAATTTATGTTGAAGGGTGGTTCAGAAAGAGTCTCATAATATTTATCATATGTATTTATGTGACTACTCATGCTTCAAATTTTTCCATCCACAGTGAGTGAAACAACCTTTTAGTCAGTGTAAAAATAGCAGTAATACTTCATATTATCTGAAGAAGAGAGTATTATAAAGTATAATTGTCATTTAATCATAGGAGCTCTTCAGGGTGTTCCTCTGTGATTTGGGCATTTTTCTTAATAAAGATAAGGGAAATGAATATATAGTGGCTTATGGAGAGACTTTAGGCTTTAGTGATAGTATGTTTAAAACATATCACATTTTAGAGTTCTTTACGCATTTCAATGATGAAAATGCACATCGACTTTCTTGCTTCCGAGCCCTGTGAAATAGGGCGGATGATATTACAATTTTATAGGTTAGGGAATTTCAGAGAATCAGTGAAGTGCTTCTTGTTACAGAGATGGAACTTACCATGAAGCTCTTCTAACTTTGAATCTCGGGGGTTTTTATTGTGAGAGACATACAAGAAGAGCAGTCACTGCTGATGTTGGCTTTTGCCCTTAAAGAACCGTGTAGCTGGGGATGGCCCTGTGGCGTAGTCATTAAGTTTGCGCCCTCTGCTTTGGCACCTTGGGGTTTGGCAGATTTGGATCCTGGGCACAAAGCTACACACCACTCATCAAGCCATGCTGGGCCGCATCCCACATAGAAAACAGAGGAACTTTGACACAGATGTTAGCTCAGGGCCAATGTTCCTCACCAAAAAAAAAAGAACCATGTAGTCTTCTTACAGAGAAACCAGTTGTCACAAAATATTGATATATTCCTTTAAAAAAATCTTCTAGTGATACTCGTGCTTGCGGCTCTACATTCACCTCTTTATCTTTCTCCTTTCCTTTTGCTAGTTGTCTTCTCCCCCTTCCGATCACATGGTTTAGGGAGCCTATAGGTAGGTGAATATAGTTTATTTAAAAGCAGTTGACGGATATTAAACTAGTTATAGACACTTCATTTTTATTTGCTAGTTATTTCTTTTAGAAATGGTATACACACATGTATATATTGTATTTCTAAGTAGAAAGTGAACTAATTTATATTCTAAATATTTTCTTTAAAAATGGCACAGTTGACGATAAATAGCCTCTCTCTCTCTCTCTCTTCAGTAAGCCTCCTCTGAAGTAGACTAAGCACTCTGCTCTAATAATCTTCTAAAATGTCACTAATAATCTGATGGTGCCTTGCAGAGAAGAAGGCACAAAGTATCTGGAATAAAAGAGCTTCTTTAGGATTTGAGCTGAAAATGCAATTTCTTTAAAGTGCCAACGATTTTCTTCCTGTATTTAAACACCCTTCTTATTTTGTTCTCTTTGTATTGTAGGGTAGATGATGTGCCTCCAGGAATATCGCTGCTTCCTGATAATATTCTGCAGGTTCTGAGGATCCAGCTTCTGCAGTGTGTTCACAAAATGGCAGATGGGTTAGAAGAACAACAACAAGCCTTGTCAATTTTGCTTGTCAAGTTCTTCATTATTCTTTGCAGGTATCTGTTACAAACAAATTAAACTAGTTATCTGTTTTAGAAAATTATTACCAAAACAATCATGCATTTATTGATTATTAATGGTGTTTGTTGTTCTTATGAAGCTTTAGAGAATGAGTGTGCCTTTTGCAATAGGCTTGTGATTTATCATTATATTGGAAAGCCTTTTAGTTACTATATATAGTTATAGAGAGATTCAGCCAAGATAAGGAAAAAAAATTGTTTTAGAGTAAAGACAATGACAGGAGTTTTTTGTTGTTTTTTGTTTTTCTGTTTTTCAGTTATTTCGTTGATATCATAATAGTTTATAACATTGTATAATTTGGGGTATACATTATTGTGTATCAATTTCTATATGGACTTCATTGTGCTCACCACCAGTAGTCTAATTTTTGTCTGTCACTACGTATGTACCCCTTTACTCCTTTCACCCACACGCAAGCCCCTTCCCCTCTAGTAACCACTAATCTGTTCTCTTTATCTGTGTATTTGTTTATCTTCCACATGTGAGTGAAATCATTTAATATTTGTCTTTCTCTGTCTGGCTTATTTCGCTTAACATCATACCCTCAAGGACCGTCCATGTTGTTGCAAATGGGACTATTTTGTCTTCTATTATGGCTGAGTAGTAGTCCATTATATATACCACATCTTTATCCCATCATCAGTCAGTGGGCACTTGGGTTGCTTCTATTTCATGGCTATTGTGAATAGTGCTGCAGTGAACATAGGGGTGCATAAGTCTCTTTGAATTGTTGATTTCAAGTTCTTTAGATAAATACCCAGTAGTGGGATAGGTGTGTCATATGGTATTTCTATTTTTAATTTTTTGAGAAATCTCCATACTGTTTTCCATAGTGGCTGCACCAGTTTACATTCCCACCAGCAGTGTGTGAAGGTTCCCTTTTTTCCACATCCTCTCCAACATTTGTTGTTTTTTGTCTTGGTGATTACAGCCATTCTGACGGTGTAAGGTGATAGCTCATTGTAGTTTTGATTTGCATTTCCCTGATGATTAGTGATGTGGAACATCTTTTCATGTGCCCATTGGCTGTCTGTATGTCTTCTTTGGAAAAATGTCTGTTTATATCCTCTGCCCATTTTTTGATTGGGTTGTTTGGTTTTTTTGTTGTTGACTCGTGTGAATTCTTTATGTATTTTGGAGATTAACCGCTTGTTTGATATGTAATTTGCAAATATTTCTCCCATTTGGTGGGTTGTCTTTTCATTCTGTTCCTGGCTTCCTTTGCCTTGCAGAAGCTCTTTAGTCTGATGAAGTCCCAGTTGTTAACTTTTTCTTCAGTTTTGCCTTGCCCAGGTAGACTTGGTATTCAAAAAAATGCTGCTAAGCCCAATGTCAAATAGCGTAGTGCCTATATTTTCTTCTAGGAGCGTATGGTTTCAGGTCTTACATTCAAGTCTTTGATCCATTTTGAGTTAATTTTCATGTAGGGTGCAAGCTATTGGTCTGCTTTCATTCTTTTGCATGTGGCTGTCCAGTTTTCCCAACACTGTTTATTAAGAGACTTTCCTTTCTCCATTGTATGTTCTTAGCTTCTTTGTCAAAGATTAACTGTCCACAGGTGTGTGGTTTTATTTCTGGGCTTTCAATTCTGTTCCTTTGATCTGTGTGTCTGTTTTTGTGCCGGTACCATGCTGTTTTGATTATTATAGCTTTGTAGTATATTTTGAAGGTAGGGATTCTGATGCCTCTGGTTTTGTTCTTTTTTCTCAGGATAGTTTTGGCTGTTCGAGGTCTTTTGTTGCCCCATATGAATTTTAGGATTCTTTGTTCTATTTCCTTGAAGAATGTCATTGGGATTCTGATTGGGATTGCATTGAAGCTGTATATTGTTTTAGGTAGTATGGACATTTTAACTATGTTTTTTTTTCCAACACGTGAGTGTAGAATCTTTCCATTTCTTTATGTCTTCTTCAGTTTCTCTCAGTGTCTTATAGTTTTCAGTGTATAGGTCTTTCACCTCTTTGGTTAAGTTTATTCCTAGATATTTTATTCTTTTTGTTGTCAGGAGTTTTTACCTAACCAAGAATTTATTGCACTGGTATTTTCTGTATGGTTCTCACCTGTAAACGTATGTACATTTTTACTACTGTGCTTTATCATTTGTGAAATGTATTTTTCTGATCTTTCATTTTATAATTTTACCAAAGAAAGTATAATTATTCTACAGCTTATATTTTCCAAGTTTATAGATGATTACATCTGTGGTACTTAAATTTTGGTGTGCATCAGTATCAACTGGGAAGCTTAATAGAGATACAGAGCTTGACCCTTACTTATGGAAGTTAAGATTCCAAAGAGCTCATGCATTTTGATTTTTCACAAATTTCACATTTATCTACATAAGAACCATTCGGTTAGGGGCATCGTGTGTCTCGTAAAATCTATCTTCTTTCTGGAAGCCATTCCCATAATACATACTGTTCGTTTTTACAAATACTTTTATAATTAATTAGTAGACAAATAGGGACTTAATATACTCATTTACCTTTCACTTACTTTCTCTTTGCATTTGATTGCAGGAATCTTGGAAGGATTGAGCAATAATTGCTAAAACGTTTCTCCACATTTTGGGCTCTCCCAGAACCTTAGTCACATTTCTGATTTTATGCTCTTTCTCAACCTTAAAATTTAGAACAATAATATAAGGATTATAAGAGTTGAAGGAAAAGGGTTTACTGAGGTGGTAAGACATGAGTTTTCCTCTATAATGGTTGATTTGGTAGATTTTCTTCTGTTAACTACCTAGTACAATTTTACTGAAATCAGAAATTATATAGACAAGTAATTGGACTTAAAAGTCCGATATATTTAGCTCAACAATAGAGGGAAGCACTGGAATGTTCAACACTTTTTTTTAAGTAGGAGATAATCTCTGATGATAAATTTAATGTTCAATAGCTACCAATCACAGAACATGTTTCTATTTCCAGGGACTTTACTTTTTTTTTTTTTAAGTTCCTTTTCAAAAATTTTAACAGATTTTATGTTTTATGGCAGTTTGGTTTTACGTAAGAATTTTGGAAAAAGTATAGTTCCCACATGTTCCTTCTCGTCCCTCCACATTTCCCCCTATTAACATCTTTCGTTAGGGTGGTTCATTTGTTAGAACTGATGAACTAGTGTTGATATGGTAGCTAAAGTCCATAGTGTACAGTAGAGTGCACTGTTTGTGTTGGACAGTTCTGTGGATTTTGACAAATGCATACTGTCATGTATCAACCATTACAGCATCCTACAGAATAGCTTCACCACCCTAAAAATACCCTGTGCTCTATCTGTTCATTTCTCCCACCTCATGCCCCAACCTCTGGCAACCACTGATTTTTTTATTATGTCTATAATTTTGCTTTTTCTAGAATCTCATAGATGTGAAATCGCACAGTATGTACTGTTTTCAGACTGACTTCTTTCACTTGGCAATATACTTTTAAGGTTCTTCCACATCTTTTTGTGGCTTGATAGTGCATTTCTTTTTATCACTGAATAATAATACTCAATTTGTGGGTGTACTACAGTTTGTTTATTCATTCACCTAATTAAGGACATCTTGGTTACTTCCAACTTTTGGCAGTTGTCAATATGGCTGTTGTCATATGCCATTTGTTAATTGGGTTGTTTTCTTATTGTTGAGTTCAAAGAGATCTTTGAATATTTTGAGATGCAATTCCTGTATCAGTTATGTGTTTTGCAAATATTTTCTTGTAGTTTGTGGCTTGTCTTTTCATTCTCTTACCGTGACTTTTGCAGAGCAGAAGTTTTTAATTTTAGAAGTCCAACTTTTCAATTTTTTTCTTTCGTGGAGCACGCTTTTGGTTTTGTATCTAAAAAGCCATCAGCAAACCCAAAGTCAGTTGATTTTTGCCTACATTATCTTCTAGAAGTTTTAGGTTCCATCCCATCCCTTATAATATTGCTGTCATTCGCTTTGCTTATCCATAAGCTATAATCACCCAAAATATTGTTACTATTATTGTTTTGAACAAACTCTTATGTTAGATCTAATTAGAATAAGAAAAATAAAAGATTGCATTTTGCCTTTACCTATTCCTTTCTCTGTGGTTTCTGATGACTCTAAGAAGAGTTACTGATTTTTGGTTTGTTCAGGTTTTCACTTGTAAGGATGGAAATGATGATTCCCAAGCTCTTTACATTGTTGGACTGGAAACTGGAAGTCACATTTATTTTTTATGAAAATCTAAAGTTAAGGGTTTAAAAAAAGAGAGAAATAGTTTTGTAGAAATATAGACAGGGCTGGAGCCATAGTCTATCAAAAGTGACAGTTTTAATGTTTTGCCAGTTCATGGATTACATTGTATCACTATAAACATGTATTTGATATTTTCATGTAATCTGCACCGTATTACTCCCCTCCCTATGCATTTGAGAAGCATAGCTATGAGGAATGCTTAAGTTATATGTAAGGTATTTCCTTGTTAAATATATAAAAATCCTGCCCTTTGAAGTACTCTAATGAAACCAAATAACCTCTGACTAATCAATTTAACTATATTTTTAAATAATTCACATAACATACAATGTACCCATTTAAAGTATATCATTCAATGATTTTTAATAAATTTGAAGAATCATGCAATGATTACTACAATTAATTTTAGAACATTTTCATCACCACATAAAGAAACCCTGTACTGATTAGCAGTCAGTCCTCATTGACCCTACCCCCAACCCCTGGCAACCTCCAGTCTACTTTCTATTTTGGAAATTTCATAGAAATGAAATCATACACTCATGTGGTCCTTTGTGACTTGCTCCTTTCACTTTACTTAATGTTTTCCAGGTTCATCTATGTTGTAGAATGTATTAATACTTTATTCCTTTTTATGGCCAAATAATATTCCATTGTATGGATATACCATGTTTTTTGTTTTCGTTTTTGTTTTTTAATTTTTATTTTTTTCGGATATACATCATATTTCAGATTCTGTATACATTACATCATGTTCACCACCCGAACACTAATTATAGTGCATCCCCTCGCATGTGAGCCTAATCACCCCTTTTGCCCTCCCCCCTCCCCCAGTGGTAACCACCAGTCCATGCTTCAAAGGTAACTATTATCCTGACATTTAATACTATGAATTAATTTTGTCTAATTTTTAGCTTCACATTAATGGAATTGATTAAATTTCTATTGTTTTATGTCTGACTTTTTCCTTTTTTTTTTTTTCTTTCCTTTTTTCATTTTGGGTCTTTATTTGTTTTTGCTCAACTTGTGGATCTGTTTCTTTTATCTTTTTAAAATCACAACAAGATATTTATTTGCTTTTTTTTCCCCTTGCTGGGAAAGATTCACCCTGAGCTAGTATCTGTCACCAATCTTCTTCTTTTCTTTTTTTCCCCTCCCCAAAGCCCCAGTACACGGTTGTATATTCTAGTTGTAAGTCCTTCTAGTTCTTCTATGTGAGCTGCCACCACAGCACAGCTACTGACAGACGAGTGGTTGTGCTTCTGTCCCCGGGAACTCAACCTGGGCTGCTGAAGTGGAGCACGCTAAACTTTAACCTCTGGGCCATCGGGGCAGGCTCTCTGATTCTTTTCTGTATTGCTTAGTTTGATTTTCAAACTTGTCTTCTGAAGTGAATAGTTATTTTCATTGAGTGTTAGGCATTGTTTTTGAAAAATTATAATTTCAGGCCTAGGAGGATACTTTCTTCAGAGATAATTTGCATTAGCTTTCAGAACACTAAGATCCCCCTAATACAGTCAACAATAGGAATGATCTGGTCTTTGGTCTCTGTGAATACTGATCCATTCCTTTTTTTTTTTTTTGAGAAAGATTAGCCCTGAGCTAACATCTGCCACCAGCCTTCCTCTTTTTGCTGAGGAAAGCTGGCCCTGAGCTAACGTTCATGCCCATCTTCCTCTACTTTCTATGTGGGACACCTACCACAGCATGGCTTGCCAAGTGGTGCCGTGTCTGCACCCAGGATCTGAACCAGCAAACCCCAGGCCACTGAAGCAGAACATGTGCACTTAACCACTGTGCCACTGGACCAGCCCCTGATCCATTTCTTTTCACTCTTACTTCTTGAGTGTTGCCCTTTGGGATCTCAAACCAAAGCCTTAGAAACTATTCTCTTTGGGCTCTGAATTCCAGTTTTTATCTTCTTTCAGCACTCTGGGACTGTCAGAAGGACTCATCACCTTCCCCTTTTTACAGCTGCCTCTGTCAGGATAGGTGGAAGTCATGAGGGGAGAAATGGATCTAAATACAGATCCCTTCTCTTTACAGCTTTACTTTTTCAGCATCTTGGCTTTGTAATTTTTTACTACCTTGTTAGTTCTCTGATGCCTTTAAAGAGACTTTTAAAAGATTTTTTTTAATTATCTTTACTACTTTAACAACTATCTTTACTAGTTATCCTTAGAGGAAGATTGGTCCTAGTCCACCATCATTGAAAACAGAACTCTTGCAGAAGCTTATTTTGCCCTATCAGATGCTTGTGGCATATATACTTTTTAAATCATGTATTTATTTTTTTTTCTGCTTTTATCTTGTTTTTTTTCACTTTTTTTAATGTGGTAAAAGACATATAACATAACATTTCCCATCCTAACCTTTCTTTTTTTGGTGAGGAATATTGGCCCTGAGCTAACATCTGTTGCCAATCTTCCTCTTTTTGCTTGAGCTTAACCACTATACCACCAGGCCAGCCCCATCATCCTAACCATTTTTAACTGTGCAGTTCAGTGGTGTTAAATACATACACATTGTTATGCAACTATCACCTCTATCCATCTGCATAACTCTTCATCTCGTAGAACTGAAACTCTGTATCCATTAAACAGTAACTCTCCATTCTCCCATCCCCTCAGCTCTGGTCAACCACCATTCTACTTGCCGTCTGTGTAATTTTGACTACTCTAACTACCACATATAAGTGGAACCATATAGTGTTTGTCTTTTGGACACTGATTTATTTAACTTAGCATACTGTCCTCAAGGTTCATCCATATTGTAAAATATTGCAGAGTATCCTTCCTTTTTAAGGCCAAATAATATTCCATTGTATGGGGCCGGCTCTGTGGCCGAGTGGTTAAGTTCGCGTGCTCTGCTGCGGCAGTCCAGGGTTCGGATCCTGGGCGCGGACATGGCACTGCTCGTCAGGCCACGTTGAGGCAGCGTCCCACATACCACAACTAGAAGGACATGCAACTAAGATATACAGCTGTGTACACGGGGGGTTTGGGGAGATAAAGCAGAAAAAAAAATTCCATTGTATGCATATATCATATTTTGCTTATCTGTTTATCCACTGAGGGACCTTTGGGTTGCTTCCATGTTTTAGCTGTTGTGAATAATGCTGTTATGAATATGAGTATACAGATATCTCTTCAAGACCCTGCTTTCAGTTCTTTTGGGTATATATCCAGAAGTGGAATTGCAGGATCATATGATAATTCTATTTTTAATTTTTTGAGGAACTCTTATACTGTTTTCCATAGCACTGGCTGCATGATTTTACATTCCCATCAGCAATGCACAAGAGTTCCAGTTTCTCCACATTCTTGCCGACACTTGCTGTTTAATTTTTTTTTATAGTAGCCATCCTAATGGGTATGAGGTGTTATCTCATTGTAGTTTTGTTTTGTATTTCCCTAATGGTTAGTGATGTTGAGCATCTTGTCATGAGGTTATTGTCCATTCATATATCTTCTTTGGAGAAATATCTATTTGAATCTTTCGCCCATTTTTGAATTGGTTGATTTTTTTTTTAATGTTGAGTTTTAGGAGTTCTCTGTATATTACTCCCTTGTCAGATATATGATTTGCAGATATTTTCTTCCATTCTGTGAGTTGCCTTTTTACTTCTGTTGATGGTGTCTTTTGATGCACAAAACTTTTAATTTTTATCGAGTCTACTTTGTCTACTTTTTCTTTTGTTGCCTGTACTTCTTGTGTCATATCTGAGAAGTCATTACCAAATCCAATGTCATGAAGCTTTTGTCATATGTTTTCTTCTAAGGATTTTATTATTTTAGGGCTTGCTCTTAAGTCTTTGATCCATTTTGAGTTAATTTTTGTATATGGTGTAAAGTAAGGGTCCAATTTTGCATATGGATATCCAATTTTCCCAGCACCATTTTTTGAAAAGACTATCATTTACCCATTGAATGATCTTGGCACCCTTGTCAAAAATCATTTGACCGTATATGTGAGGATATTTCTGGGCTGTGTATTTTGTTCCAATGGTGTATAAGTCTATCTGTATGCCAGTACCACACTGTTTGGATTATTGTCACTTTGTGCTAAGAAATAAAATCAAGAAGTGTGAGTTTGTTCTTTGTCAAGGTTGTTTTGGCTGTTTGATGTCCCTTTAGATTCCATATGAATTTTAGGATGGGTTTTTCTATTTCTGCAAAAAACATCATGAGATTTTGATAGAGATTGCCTTGAATCTATAGATTGCTGTGGGTAGTATTGACATTTTAACAATAATAAGTTCTCTGATCTATGAACATGATGTGTTTCCATTTATTTATGTCTTTTTAAATCAGCAGTGTTTTTTAGTTTTCATTGTACAGTCTTTCACTTCCTTGGTTAAGTTAATTCCTAAATATTTTGTTCTTTGTGATGCTATTCTAAGCGGAATGTTTTTCATGCTTTCCTTTTCAGGTTATTCATTGTTTGTATATAGGAACGCAACTGATTTTTGTGTGTTCACTTTGTGTCCTGCTACTTTGCTGAATTCATTTACTGGTTCTAATAATTTTGTGTGTGTGGAATCTTTACTATTCTACATGTAAAATCATATCATCTGCAAACAGATTATTTTACTTCCTCCTTTCCAATTGGATGTTTTTTGTTTCTTTTTCTTGCCTAATTGCTCTGGCTACAACTTTCAGTACTTTGTTGAATAGAAGCAATAAAAGCAACCATCCTTGCCTTATTCCTGTTCTTAGAGGAGAAGCTTTCAGTCTTTGACCGTTGAGCATAATGTTTGCTGTGGATTTTTCATACATGGCTTTTATTATGTTGAGGTAGTTTCCTCAGTTGCCAGTTAAGTCCCCTGGAAGTTACTTCAGCCAGGTGGGAAGGGGCTTGCAACAGTGGGGGCTGGGGCAAGAGCAATGGCTGCCTGCCTCTTTCTCTGCACCTCTGTGATTAGGAGCAGCAGTCAGCGATCAGAGGGCAAATCCCTGATGTTCCAAGGACAGGGTCCTTTTTGCCCACTCTGGTTCTGTTAAGCTGTTAGCAAGCTGTTCTAGGAACATGTGCACAGCTACCTACCCCGTGGCTAGGGTTGGGGGTTGGGTGATTGCTACTATGCTAGTGGCTGAAATAGACTGAAATTAACCAACATTAACTGCAACTTACTGTCCAAGTCTTCCCCTGAGAGTTGGGAGCCTTCATTAGACTGAGAGATCCGAAATAGTTACATCAGACCAGTTCTACCAGTGCAATTGTTTTGTAGGTATGGAGATGGATTCCTGGTGCTTCCTACTCTGCCATCTTCCCTGATTCCTCCACAGAGTCTTAGTTTTACCTCTCCTTTACACTTTGTTTTCTCAAAGATGTCATGCTAGTCTGACTTCTTACATTAAAAAGTCTGTTAACTTAGTTAATTTTTCCTGTTCTTTTAGCATCTGCTAGATTTTAAGATAGAAACTATTTTTTAATGTCACAATGTCTCATAAAATTAATAGAGTTTGTTTTATTATGCCAAGAAAAAGACTGGTGATGTTAGATAGAGGAAATGTTAACATTTTATGTGTCATTCTTCAGTCTTATAAAAATGAGGACTATATTTTAATTAAACACCACGTGCTTATTGACCCTCTACTTTAAACAAGACGGTATTATGTCTGTACTATGTGTAGAAGCTGGCTCTTCGATCAAGACCTTTTAACATAGTTGAGAAGATGTATCAGATCTAGAAAGGGATGCATTAGATCTGAAAAGGGAACTAAAAGCAAAGTGAAAACTATAAAACTACACGTGTTATAATGGTAGCAACATCTAAAAAAAGCAAACTAAGAATCTGCATAGGAAGATAAAAACAAACCTGAAAATAATCCAAAATGTAAGCAGTTGCTAATGTTTGGATTGTAAGAATATTTGTGATTTTTTTTCTTTTGTTTCTACTTTGTGATATTTTCCACTTTTCTATAATAAATAAATGCTAACCAGCATGTATTTCTTAAACATTCTTTTTATAGTAGTTAAGTGGTCCTTGAGGTGTGTTCCACATTCTCAGTGGGAAAGCAGTTATGTAACCGTGTTGATTTTAAGTTTTAATAAATGTCATTTGTATTTCCTTTACGAAGAATGTTTTCAAAATTCAACTGGAATACATGAACATACATTTTTCTCACTATTCATATGTAATAAATATACGGATATTCTTTTTTCTTACAGAAATCTGTCTAATGTGGAAGAAATTGGAACGTGTTCATACATTAATTATGTCATCACTATGACAACACTCTATATTCAGCAAGTACGTGTGAATTAATGTATTCCTTTTTGTTGCTTTACTGAGAATAATTAGGTTTTACTTTTAAATATTATGGTAAAGTTAAATGTTTTCATAGGAAGTAATAGTTCAGAGGAGAAAATTATCATTGGGTACTATATATTTCAGGCATCTTATATACATATTATCTAAAAATAGAGAAGCAATTATTAATATATTTCGTTATTTTAATTAAAAGTTAAAGTGTGTCACGAATGACTTTTTAAAATGACACAATGTGCCGTTTTCTGACACAATGTGTTTATTCATCAAATATCCCTCTTATTGGAAACATCTTCTCCTTTGGAAAGATGTGTGGCTGTCCACTGGAAACTTCCTGGGAAGCGTTGAAAATTGGAGAGGTTTTATCCAGTCCTTATGATTAACCGACTCTCTTTAGACTCAAATGGCACTTAGGCTTATTTGAGTGAAAATGATTTATTATTAGATGATGAATGAAACATGTAGTCTTTTAGTGATGTAGGTAAGGATGTTACACAGTTTAATATTTTTAAATAAACATAATTTTATGTTTAACTTTATTCTCAGTTAAAAAGCAAAAAAAAAGAGAAAGAATTGGCAGATCAGACATCTATTGAAGAATTTGTGATCCATGCGTTGGCATTTTGTGAAAGTTTATATGATCCGTATCGAAATTGGAGGCATAGAATTTCAGGGTATGTCTTGTACATCATAATGTTCATTTGAAACCTGAATGTCACAATAAATGCAGTTCTTCAAAGCAGGTCTTATTGTCTATGAAAGCAATTGGTAAGATGTGTATAAAAGACCCCGTCTCTATCCTGAGATAGAGAACTATGTTGGAGGTAATGAATTAGTGATAAATACCAGTTCCAGATAATAATTTACCCTGGACTTTTATTTTGTAATACAATTGAATGCTAATAATCTGATAGGAAAATTTCAAAGCATAGTGGCATTAAGTAGAGTGTACATATTTTTCAAGAAAAGTTCTCTTTTATTAAAGCATATTTCATAATTTGAAAATTATTTTTAACAATATTTTGTCTATTTATTTTTAATTGTGGGGCTTGTGTCACTCAGGAAAGCAGGAACCATACTAGATATTTAAAGAGAGAGAATATAGCACAAGGAAATTGTTAATTAGGAATTAGAGAACTCAGCAAAAGGGAGACATTGATGTAATGCAGAGATAGTGACTTCAGGAAGCAGCTACTTCCTGGGGCCGTGGGAACAAAGGGAAGAGATTGGGGTTATCAGAGACTACAAGCTTGGAGAAGAGGCTTTGCAGTGCTGGGGCTCAGGCCTCTGGGGAAGGAGAGTTGCTTAGCCAGTGCTGGTATCGCCGAGCAGCCACGAAGAGGCTCGTTCTGGGACTGCCAAAAAGACGCTGAAGACAAGAACCAACTGCAGACGCTACAGTTGAGAACTGCAGGCTGGTAGAAAATAAGGAATCAGTTCCTTTTTCACTCTTTCAACCGTCCAAACTCCGTTTAGTACCTGCTATTGGTGAACCCAACAGCCGGAAGAAGGGAAATGTGGTTTGTAGAGTGCCTGTCCCAGCATCACAAAACAGATCCGATATCAGATGATGGGTTTGGAGCTTAGTGACAGTGGCATAATTACCAGTACAGAGCTCAAAGAGAATTTTAAACTCATATGTCTTGCCTCCCTATGGTCACAGAATAGGAAGAGTTTTGTATCATCACCCACAATCAGACCTCTTTTTTAGGTCTCCCAAATTTGCTATATTTTCAGTCCTAAGGTTTTTCCATTTTCATTTTCAATTTAGCCTGACCCACTTACAAACAACTTTTGCAAGAGCTTGACCTTATTTCCAGATAAAAAGTTTAGGAAAAATAGTTATGTCCTAGGTGTAATGGGAGCACAAAAAAGAAGCACAGAAAAATTGACCAGGGGACAGGAACTTAGAAAACCGAGATGCAAACAGACATTTTGCAGCCCTCTCAGAAACTTGTTGATATGTATTCCCATCTGCTAAGTGCTAGATGCTTGGCCCAAATATCGTAATAGTGGAGCAACCAAGTATGTTATGTTCTAAAAATGGTACATTTTTAGCTGTTCTATCTTAACTTGTTGAAAATATTCAGCGTAAACTACTTATGCTTTAATATTTGTGGTATGTATGATAGTTTGCACCCCTTTTATTTATGTTAGCATATTAGATTTAACCACCACTATAATGGAAATGATAACATCTGATACAGAGCCTTTAGAATAATTCGCTAATCACAAATTGCAGGAATACCTTTTCGTTATGTTAACCAAGTCAGAGTGTTTACTGTTGTTTGTAGCACAAGGTGTTTGGATAGGGTGTATCCAATCTGTTAGTTAATATCAGAATTTCTAATGTGAAAGGCGTAAATAATCTCATGGAAAAAACTAACTGAAAGCCAAATAAAATCAATTAGAAATCAATTTTTCTACCACATGACTGAATTTTTTTTAAAGGCGTGACTGAATTTTTTATTTGAAACTCCGGTGATATTGTGTTTTTGTAAAGACAAAAAATCTTTGATAATGGTCTTAATTAAATAGGAAAATCCAATAGTGTTCTAGGATGTTATATTTGAAATTAAAATAAATACAGAGAGTATGATAATTCTTATGCCTTCTACACAATGGAAATAGGCATACATTTGGAAGGCAGTCCAGGAACAAATGGTCTCTGATATGATTTCTCCCAAATCTGAATGTTAGATCAGTGTCTTAGAACTCTTTGTTCTATGGTTACTGACTTCAGCTGTGCCTTTCCTATTTGGCTTATTCTACAGTCAGTTGGCTTTTCTTTTCTTTCTAGCTTTGAATAATTATAAGGAAAGTAATTTTAATATCTCAATTATAGTTGTTAAGGAGAAGCCATCTTTGGTACCGGCCCGGTTGCGTAGTGGTTAAGTTTGTGCACTCTTTTTTGGTGATCCAGGGTTGATGGGTTTGGATCTGGGGCACAGACCTAGCATTGCTCGTCAAGCCACGCTGTGGCAGCGTCCCACATGAAATGGAGGTAGATAGGCACAAATGTTTGCTCAGTGACAAACTTCCTCAAGCAAAAAGAGGAAGATGGCAACAGATGTTAGCTCAGGGCCAATCTTCCTCACAAAAAAAACGAGGAGGCATCTTAAACCCATGCTTTATCAGTAGATCATATTTAGATGTGTGGAATTTCTATGTGGCTGTTCTTCAAATATTTTCCATTTTTGTTGGTTTTATCTAACAATGTTAAGAGCTTTTTCAGGGCATGAAAAAAATGTGATTTTTAAAATTTTTCAGCAGTCCACCAGTTGATGTATCATTGTAACAGTAGCCTTTATTCCTCAATCCTTAGACTGCCATGCCTATCTAAGAGACTCATTTTGTGTTGAATTGAAATGTTCTTGGTAAAAGCACGTGCTATTTGTGTTGGCCTTGCCAAAGTCTGTAGAAATATTTCAGCCATCAAAAGGATTGGAATTGTCATTAAAAACAAAACTAATCCCATTCCACTGGATCTATATCCTTAAGGTGGAAGAAGCCAGTGGTATAGACTCGTTGTGTGCAGGTAAAATTTCAGAAGGTGGCACGGAGTAGCCTGATTTCTCCTGACTTTCACTTGCACTGTAGTGGTAAGCTGTCCTACCTTAGGGGTCAGATTACAGAGCTGGTGAGCAAGCTCTTTGACAGACTGGGAATTTTAAATGGCTAGTTCCTTTTTCTGTTTCCAGTTGTTTGGCGACTTAACCTGTCTGCTGTGTTTCACCGTTAAGCATTGTAAATTTTTTTGCTTAATTCAAAAGAAGAAATCCTTTCATTGGTGAGCATTTAAGTTTTCGGCTAGACTTCTTTTTCAAGATTATGCCAGTCCTGGAGATGTGTTATTCAGTACACAAATCAAAAATAAAATATTAAATTTATTTTATAGTTTCTGTAATTGTGCCATCTTTACTTTCCTGCGTTATAATTTGGTATTAACTTCTTTTTAATGATAGACGAATCCTTAGTACTGTGGAAAAGAGCAGACAGAAATATAAACCAGCTTCTCTCACAGTGGAGTTCGTCCCTTTCTTTTATCGTAAGTAACAGCTCTGATTTACTTTGATTTTGATGTTACTCTGATTATTCTTTATTCTTATTCCAGTTCTAACCTTGATTCAGCTTTGTGTATTTATAAGCTAAAGATGATAAGAACCCGATCACTGGAGTACTTGATTCAAGTTTTGTTGTGATGATTGTTCTTGGTTTTATTTTATTTACTGTTCTCAAAGCGTTTTTCTCTTAAAAGAGCTAAATATTTTAAAGATGGTAGTATATTTTAGAACTTCAGAGTTTTTACTAGTAATGAACTTAAGAGAATCGGCCACCACCGTACATGTGACCTATATGGACTCTAGTTTTATTTCTTAAAAAAATGATTATACTGTATTCCAAGAATATAGAAAGTTTTGCAGAATATAAAAGGAATACCTTGTTTCTCACTCAAATTTGTCAGATCTTAACATTTTGCCATATTTGCTTCAGTTCTCTTTCCTTTTTTCCCCTAAGAAATAAGACAGAAATAGTGCTTTGTTTGTTGCTTGATGAAGATGATTGCAGTGCCCCCTCTGCTTGACCACCAGAAGTGATGTGGCTTCACTTGTTCACACAGGCAGGTCCCGCCTGGAACTGGGCTCACTTGGAGGGTGCAGGACAAGAAACCCAGTGTGCCAGTAGAACAGTGCAGGGTTTCTCTCCAGTGGGAGATCTCACAACATTCCAAGGGCTGTTCTTGGGTTCTCCAAGTGAGAGAGTGAGACCAAATTGGCGGGTGTGTGGGCCACCCCGGCTGTGAAGCACAGTAGCCTGTAGGCGCCATTGCGCGTGTAGGAGTCCACGAATGTGACTTCCAGATCCTGGGAAGGGAGGTGCCTAAGTTACAAGTTAGACTGCAGTCAGGGAATCCCAAGGTTATGCATTCCCATCTGGTATTGATAGTCCTTCATAGCTCTCCTAGTCCACAGCAAGGACCATTTTTACTTAAGTGCCGTTGCCTAGTCCACTGATTGTCCACATTTGTCAGATTTCCAGTGATATAATTCTTGGTTTGTTTTCCTATAGAGAAGGAGAGAGTTTTGCCCACCCTTTGTTAACCATTGCTCATAGTAGTGATAGTGAGATCTTCCAATTATCAAAATGATTTTCCTTTTGCAATTTTGCTAGTTACCCTCAGGATGGTACTTAGGCACGGTGTGAATATCTTGTTTTTCAACATCTTTTCATCTAATGTTTTAGCATCTGTTGATGATCCTTGGTTGAATCAGTTATTTCATTGAGGTCTGCAGAATTATGGTTTTCTAATTCTATTATCCTTTTACATCTATCACTTATTGTATTCTCCAAAAAAGAATTTTCCCTCATCAACTGGGGGTAAACTTCAGTTCCTAAAAAGGCTGGATAAAATGCTTAAATCTTTACCTTTTACTGTTTTCAAAATGAGTTCAAATAATAGTCACTTCTGGCGGGGCAAGTGACTTTTATTACTCTCTTTTTGTGTGTATCGCCATGGTCTCAGTGACTTTTATTCACTGTTTTGCAATCAGTTATAGTCAATCCTTTTTGATGCTCAAGTTTTTCCAAATTTGGTCACTGACGGTATTTTCTCCTATTCAGTTTGCCTTTTCATTTAATTAGTGGAGTGTTTAAAAAAAACATAGAAGTTTTACATGTTAAATGTGGTTTGCATTGCATGTTTTAAATTTTGATGGGATCTAATTTATAAATTTCTTCTTTTATGGTCTGTGGTTTTGTGCCTTATCAAAGGAAGCTTGCTTACCTCAAGGTCATGAAGATTTCCTCCTGTGTTTTCTTCTAACTTGTACATTTAGGTCAGTTTTCTGTTTTGAGTTAATATTTTCTAGCCAGCATAGGTTTTTCATTATTGTTCCAGGAATAGTTGTTGAAAAGGCTGTTCTTTCTCCCAGTGAATTACTGTGGCATCTTTATCAAACTCAGGAGGCCATATAGTGTGGGATGATTTCAGGATTCCCTTTTGTTCCACATGTCTGCCCTAATGCTGTCACCAAACTATATTGATTATTGTGACTTTATACTTGATGCGAAGTCTTGAAATCATTAAGCCCTCCAGCTTTGTTCTTGTTTTTCAGATTGTTTCGGCTTTTCTGGATCCTTTGCATATTTATATACATTTTAGAATCTTTTTCAATATTTTTGCAAAAGGCCTGGGATTTTGATTGGGATCGTATTGAATCTATGGAACCGTTTGAGCAGAATTGCCATCTTAAGGATATTGAGAGAGGGGCCGACCTGGTGGTGGTGTGGTTAAGTTTGTGTGCTCTGCTTCAGCGGTCTGGGGTATGCTGTTTCTGATCCCGAGCGCAGACCTAGAACTGCTTATCAAGCCGTGCTCTGGCGGCGTCCCACATGAAGTAGAGGAAGATGGGCACAGATGTTAGCTCAGTGACAGTCTTTCTCAGGCAATAAGAGGAAGATTGGCAACAGATGTTAGCTCAGTGCCAATCTTCCTCACAGGAAAAAAAAAGAAAAAAGAGTGTTGAGACTTCTAGTTATGAATCTGATATATCTGATTGTTTATGGTTTTTTTCTTCAATCAATATTTTGTAGTTTTCAGCATATAGATTATGCACATATTTTGTTAATTTATCCCTAAGTATTTATCCCAAGTACTTGTAAAGTCTTTAAAATAAACTATTGCAGATAAAAAAATGAGTCTTACTTTCATGGTCTGTTTTGTTGGGGTTTTTTTTAAAGATTTTATTTTTCCTTTTTCTCCCCAAAGCCCCCCGGTACATAGTTGTATATTTTTAGTTGTGAGTCCTTCTAGTTGTGGCATGTGAGATGCCGCCTCAGCATGGCTTCATGAGCAGTGCTGTGTCCACGCCCAGGATTTTAACCGGCAAAACACCTGACCGCCAAAGTGGAGCTCGTGAACTCAACCACCCCGCCACGGGGCTGGCCCGCTCATGGTGTGTTTTTGATAATGAGTGTCCCTTTCTAACCATGGTGATATTCCTTGCCTACTTTGTGAGATACTCACATAACCACTCTAGCAATCTGATGATTAGACTTTACTTGCTGTATCGTTTTACATCCTTTTTATGTGTTTTCTGTGTCCTGAACAGAACTCTGTCATCTTCCAGCTCTGTGTGAAATCTGACAGTTATTCAGGCTTACAGTGCCTTGGTAGGTTTTTGCCTGTCTTGTGGGATTTCCCGCTATCATTGAGGATTGATTCTTTGGGTCAGTGTGAGCCCTGTGCATATTTCTGGAGTTCTTTCTCTGTACAGCTTCCTCCACTCCAGTACTGCTCACAAATTCCTGTTAACTAGGCCTTCCCAAACTGTTTATCTGTCTCCTAACTCATCAAATACCCATGTTCTTTTTGGGTTCCCCCGTCTGTGCAGTTGTTCAGAAAATGTCTGTAAACAGGAAGTGCAGGTGATCCTTGGGCTCACTTTGCTTTCCCTGCCTTGTCTACCCACAGGAGAAGGAAAATTTCTAGAACCTATTTTGTCCAATTTTCTAGTTATTTATATCAGGAAACCATATGTAGTGACAGTTATTCCAGCATAGCTGAAATTACTTGATTTTTTTTCCTTTGGTGAGGAAGATTGGCCCTGAGCTAACATCTGTGCTGATTTTCCTCTCTTTTTCATATGGGATGCCGCCATAGCCTGACTTGAGTGGTGTGTAGGTTCGTGCCTGGGATCAGAATCTGTGAACCCTGGGCCACTGAAGCAGAGTGTGCAAACTTAACCACTATGCTACCAGGCCAGCCCCAGAAATGACTTAATTTTTTATATGTAAATTTCTATGAGTACATTTTACCTCAGCACTGTTTCTTTTTGGTAATGTTTGTTATGTATAAGATTGGAAATAACTCTATTGTTATAGTCTTGTTTTTGTGTGTAATGATATATAGAAAAGGTTATTCATTTCTGGGTTATTAGCAATATCAAAAGAAAGGGAAAGGATAAAAGTTTCTCTGGAAAAAACTGGTTGAGTAAATTCAGGTACCTCATTGTGGTGATGTGCTCTCCAGTCACAAAAACGAATAAGGCCGAGTACACGTGAAGGTGTAATAATACCCAGCGCGTGTTAAGGTCAAAACAAAGTGGGATGCAGTAGTGTGCATACAGCTGTCCTTTCTTTTAAGGTGTGGGGAGCGTGGAGGACTGAGGAGTCGGGTAGAGGGAGACTGGCTTTTCCTTGTTAATTATGTTGTTTTAATTTTTCTTTGTCATGTGTGTATATAACTTTTTAAAAATAATAAAACAGTTGATAATGTTAAATGAAAGGTTACTGTCAGTACTAAAACTTTACAGTGTTGGCCCTGAAGTGGACCCATGAAATCTTTTTGTCCAACTCTTTCAGTTTTTTAATGGTATAATTGACTTAATTATTCAAATAAGAGGCAGTAAGTAGTAGTATTAAAAAGACATCTAATTTTATGTCAGGTTTGGATTTATTTCTAGTTCTGCCACTTAGTAGCCCTGTGACTTTAGGCAAGAAATTAAATTCTGACCTTCCACTTGCTCATTTATAAATGGGGTAAAATATCCTCATATGGAGTATTATGAGAATTAAATGAGATAACATAAATAAAGTATCTAAAATGCTACCTGATAGATGGTTTCTCTTTTCCTCTCCTATGAAAAACTGTGTATCAACCTTGTCTTTTAACAAATATTAGCCTTTTTAAAAATAGTTCTTAATGTTTCAGTGTCAGACATTCCTTAGAGATGAATCATACTGTGAAAGAGAAATCTCATTTACTTGTTTGTGTGTTATATCCGCAGAGTGTTTTCAAGAGAGTGAACATCTCAAAGAAAGTCTTAAGTGTTGCTTACTGCATCTCTTTGGAGCCATCATAGCTGGTGGGCAGGTGAGGAAAGTGTTGAAAGTTAGTATATAAAACAATAATTAACAGTGTGAAGAGCTTTCCATGGATTATTTAATGTATTTTTTGTCTTTTTCTAATTTCTGGAACCATAGAAATGCTTTTCTGATTTTAAATCTTGTTTAAAACTAATTACATACTTCTTTTATTTATCAACTTCCAAAAAACCTAAGTAATAATATTTAACACTGACAATAAAATTACTGCATAAATAACCAGATTTAACAATTTTTGGGGTGTTGTAAGTTCTTCGTTGTGTTGACTTTCAGCTATTAGTTCTTACTGTAGAGTATAGAGGTTAGTCTGCCCTGTTAGTCCAAACTGCTAATGTTTGATTTCATCAGACTCATCAAACTGCTGGAGTTTGAGCTCACCAAGTGGATTAATAGGGCTGACTAACCTCTATACTCTAGCGGTTTGATTTCCTAAGATATATGAATTTGGTCACTCTTCTGTCTACCTATAATTACTAAGTGTATACATTCAGGGTTTATATGCGTTTTTTTCCAGCAAACCCAGCTAGTTTTTTTATAATTTACAAGAAAGAAATTCTAGTAATGTTTATTTCTTTATTTTTTTTTACGTTGAGCATCTTAAAAGCTATCTGTGGTGAACTTTGAGTAAAACTGCTAGTTGAAAACAGGATTATAGTTCAGAAAGAACATTCTATGTGTTTTCTTAACCACACAGTTTAGATCAGATGTTTCTAACACTTTTTTGTACTGCATAACCCTTTGGCAGTCTGATAAAGCCCCTTGTGAGAATGTTTTCAAATGCCTAAAATAAAATACATAAGATCACAAAGGAAACTAATTATACTGAAATGCAGTTACTAAAATAGTAATAAAGCAAATTGGTAACATAGTATGTGCTTCTTTATAGCACATTACATTAGCAGTAGCAGCAAGTCTAGTGACTAATGCAGTTTCAAAGAGGAGATGAACGTAAGTCATGTTTCAGGACGCTGCAACAATTGCAGTGTATGAAAATGTATATGATTTCTGTTGGTGACAAAGTCACAGGTATTGCTAATGATACCACTGGGGTCCCTGGTTGACTACCTTGACTTCTCCTCTTCACACTGGTGGAAGAGTCTCTTTGTAGTGAGACGGATGGTGACCAGAATCTTATTTTTCAGTTTGTTTGCTTTGTCGCCTTCCCTTATTAGCTGATAGCCTTTTGCTTCAGTGTCTCCCATTTTCATCATTTCTCCACTGCTAAGAATAAGAATTAATAAGTATCTGTGAATAAAATAGGAAATGACCTTGTTTTTGACTAGTGGAAAAGCTGGGGGGATCCCATTCCCTTTTTGAATAGACAGAGGCTCGTTCTTGTTAGTGCCAAGGGTAATCAAGCCCCAAGAGACCTCCAGTAGTTAAAACTCAACATGGAAATCAAGCAGATGCTGGAAGCCCGATTTATTGTTTCATGTACTGAAAACACTCAGAATTCTTGTAATCAGATTGTGGTTACAGGTGCAGCTGTATTGAAGTCAGAAGGTTCTTTGTGGCTGTAGCATCAGTACAGGGTATTTAGATGGATTGAATGTCTAAAGGCATAAGAATGGCCTTGTCATAAAGAGCAGAAAGATTGAAGTCCAATGACTGGTCTCCCTTCCCAAAGCATCATGCACGGGTTTCCCAATGGCATTTTGTTCTGTTTTATGTTATGTGAAGAGCAAGGGCTTTGCAGCCAGACTGACATAGATTTGACTCCCATGCCCATCTCTAGCTAGTTGTGTGACCTCGGATAAACTATTTACATGTGTTTTAGTTCCTTTATTTATAATATGGGAATCGTAACCCTTGTAGGATAGTTGTAAGACCAAATGACATGTAATATATGGAAAGCACTTAATAAAGTGCCTGCACCTGTAAGAACTAAGTGAATGACAGGTGTCCGTAGGATTTATGATCCTCTGTAAGTAGCAGTAAATAGTAAAGTTATAACAGCTCAAGTTGGAAGTTTACATTTTTCTCTCAGTAAAAAGAAAATAGCAGTCAGTAGTTCAGAGTTAATTTCATGGACTAGGATCTTCAGGGACTCAGCTTCCTTCTGAATGTCAGTTTGCTATCTTTACTATTATTTCTTGTGCTGCAAGGTAGCTTCTGGAGTTCTGGCCATGATATCTGCATTTTTGGCACAAACACGGAGGGGGAGATGAGGAAAGAGACAAATGGCGTCTGCCAACTGTCTGTAAAGGACGTAATGAAAAGCAGACGCTCGATGTCTTTTTTATCTCATTTGCCAGACTCCATCAGATAACTGCAAAGAAGGCGAATATGTCCAGATAAAAAATTTGGTAAAACTTACTTCCTAAGCCTTCTTAGCAGCAGGGGAGGTTAGGAAATGTAATCTCTGTTCCTGGTAGCCATGTGTCCACCAGAACATTAGGGGTTCTATTATTAAGGAAGTGGAGGAAAATGGATGTTGGGTGGGCCATCATCAGTTCTTTCCATAGTAGCACTTACTGTTGATATTATTTATTATGTTGATAATAACAAGTCCTAATGGCCTAAGTACTATTACTTTCAGATGCTTTTGATAGCTATGTTCTGATTCAGTACGTATCAATTTAATAATTTAGGACAGTGTATGTTGTTTATTTTCAAGTTTAATGGATCACCTCAAATAGCTACCAGTTAGAGTTTCCGAAATATGTTTGTAGAATCAGAGCCAAGCCAGTCCTCTTATATATCTTTATCATTTGGGATGGATCTGCTGTAATCAACGGAAAGCCTGAGAGAGACTTACCCAAATAGAGGTGTGTTTTTTAATTCTTGCATAAGAAAGCCAAATGTAGGCAATTCTGGGCTGGTATAGCAGCTCAATGGTATCATCAGAGACTAAGGTACTTCGATACTCCTGTTCTGCTCTCTCTAACCTGCTACTTTAATTCTTGGGCTTGTTTCCTCGTGTTATAAAGGTGGCTCCAAGCATCATGTCTACACTTCAGGCAGGAAAAAGGTGAAAAGGCCAAGAGCAAAGGGTCCTTCCCTTTTTATTCATGAAGTGATAGCCTCTTCCTAGTCTACTGGCGTGTATCCTTGACCAGAATTATGTCACATGGCTACTCCTAGCTGCAGGGGGAGGTGGTAAGCAAGTTTTCCATGTGGGCACATTGCTATCTGAATAAAGTCAGAATTCTATTAGTAGTGAGGAAATGATGTGTAAAATAATAGGCATAAAATACTAGCAGTGTCTGTCAAAGTGTTTAAAATTTTTTTATATGTTGATTTATTAAGAGAAAAATTGTCTGCAGATTTATTAAATTCTCTTTTTTTTTTGCAAACATACAAGACTTCAGTTAGGTTTGCTGTAATCAACAGAATGTCTCTCATGTTTCAGAGGAATGCTTTGCAAGCAATTTCTCCAGCCACCATGGAAGTTCTTATGAGAGTTTTGGCAGATTGTGATTCCTGGGAGGACGGAAATCCTGAAGAAGTGGGTAGGAAGGTAGAGCTTACTCTGAAGTGCCTTACAGAAGTGGTGCATATCCTTCTCGCTAGCAGCTCTGACCAGCGGCAAGTGGAAACCAGCACTCTTCTGGAGAACTATTTTAAGTTGCTGAATTCTGATCATTCAGCTTTACCTAATCAAAGGAGGTCCAGACAGTGGGAGAGCCGATTCATAGCTCTGCAGATCAAAATGCTGAGTAAGTATTACATGAAGTTCGTTAGACTTGGTTTTCTCTGAGTCTGGTTTTTTACTTTCACATTCCCCAATTTCATTTGAAATACAAGGCCATTGTATAGAAAGTATTGTTTAATTCAGATATTGTGTTACTAGATGTTAACTTCAGAATAGTTAATATGGAATTGATTTGTCAACGTCTTTGCTTTAGCAATGACAAAATCAAACCTCTATATTCATTTTTGAAAGTATAATCCACTAAAAGCATCAATGTTAAAAAGAAGGTCAGCGCTGATTTTGAAATTGTAGGAAAAATAAATTTTCAGAAAGTGCCATTTGTAGTTTCTAACCCATGGCAAAGAGTCATGTATGATCAGTTTTGTATGTGCTTCTGTAACATCTCTGATAGAGGTCACTTCAACATTTGTCCTTCTTCTGGAGGGCCTCTGTTTTTTTGTTTTGTTTTCTCAGATCCTCTGTGTGTGTGTGTGTGTGTCTTGTTTTTCTTTTCCTCTCTCTGTTTTGTGTCATTCTGTGCTTTTCTATCTGTTTCTCTCTGTGAGCTCCTTCACCAATACATGTGATTTCTTATTGCATTCTTCTGTTAGATTGATAGGTACAAATATTGTTAACTGAGAGTTACTTTTTTTTTTTTTTGAGGAAGATTAGCCCTGAGCTAACTGCTGCCAATCCTTCTCCTTTTGCTGAGGAAGACTGGCCCTGAGCTAACATCCATGCCCATCTTCCTCTACTTTATATGTGGGACGCCTACCACAGCATGGCTTGCTAAGCGGTGCCATGTCCAGATCTGGGATCCGAACCGGTGAACCCCGGGCCGCCAAAGCGGAACGTGCGCACTTAACCACTGCGCCACCGGGCCAGCCCCTGAGAGTTCCTTTTTATAGAAATAAAATATTTTCATTGCAGCTAAACCAGGAAATTCAGATAAGTAAAGAGAAAATAAAAGTTTTTTATTTCCTGCCACCCAGACTTAACCAACATTAATCGTTTGTTGTATAGCTCTAGAGACTTAAAAAAATGTTTGTGTGTGGGTATATGTGTGTGGTATGCAACTTAAAAATATTGGACAGCAAGCTCTTGGTGAATCTTAATGATTCGTTACAACAGTGTTTTTGTAGGAAAATAAGATCCATCTTATATAGTTTCTATTCTCTTACATGTTATAACATGGCATGTTTTATAATTATAAATTGTAAGTTGATCAGGAAGTTTGAGTCTATGTTAAATGGACTTATTTTTTGTTAGGAACTATTGTATTACCTATACCAACTGTCCCTTGGTTTCTGAATGGGGATATCCCTTCAGTAGGAAACAAGAGCAAAGCGTCATCTCGAATGGATTAATTACCTAAGTCTCATTTTCACAGTGGCCATTTGTTAATGTTCTACTGCATAAGTGAGACCATGTTGCCTAACATAACCAGGTGCTGCTTATTAATAGCAAATTGGGAACCACAGTTGGTTATACTTGAGCGTTATAATGGAAGAACAACTAAGTAAATGGGAAATATTTCTCTCTCATATATATATATATATTTATATATATTTTATATATATATGTTAAATACTTTATAATAAAAGTTATTTATATAAAAAGTTAAATACTTTATAATAAAGTATAAAAATGTTCACTTCTCTTAATAAATAATAAATACATTTCCTACTCCCTGTCCCTATTATTTCCTAAAGAATTTACATCTGTTTGTTAGCTGAAAGGCCTAAATTACAAATATGGCTAGAGTAAATGTTTCTATGATCCCAAATTTTCCGCTTTACAAATGGACAATTTTGTTTTTATTTTCCTAGATACTATCACAGCCATGTTAGACTGCACAGATAGGCCTGTTCTTCAGGCCATTTTCCTTAACAGCAATTGCTTTGAGCATCTCATACGGCTGCTACAGAACTGCAAGGTATTTTTCTACTATTATTGTTGTCTTTGATTTTAAGAAGCTATTATTTTGTGTTTTGATTCAAATTTGAGCATATTATTATTACTGATTTTTTAAATTGTGGTAAAATACATGTAACAAAATTTACCATCCTAACCATTTTTTAAGTTTACAGTTCAGAAGTATTTAAATGTATTCACATTGTTGTGCAACCATCACCCCCATCCATGCCCTGTAACTCTTTTCGTCTTGTAAAACTGAAACTGTATGCTCATTAAACAATTCCACATTCTCCCCTCCGCTCAGTCACTGACAACCACCATTCTACTTTCTGTCTGTATGATTTTGACTGCTGTAAGTACCACATATAAGTGGACTGATACAGTATTTGTCTTTTTGTGACAGGATTATTTCATTTAGCATAATGTCCTCAAGATTCTTCCATGTTGTTGCATTTTGCAGAGTATCCTTCCTTTTTCAGGCAGAGTAATGTTCCATTGTATGTATATACTACATTTTGTTTATCCGCTCGTCTGTTGATGGACCCTTGTATTGATTCCAGCCTTTTGGCTATCGTGGATAATGCTGCTTTGAACATGAGTGTAAAAATATCTCTTTGAGACCTTACTTACAATTCTTTTGGGTATATATCTAGAAGTGGGATTGCTGGATCATATAGTAATTAAATTTTTAAATTTTTGATAATCACCTTACTGTTTTCCATAGTGGCTGCACCATTTTACATTCCCACCAACTGTGCACAAGGGTTGTGATTTCTCCACATCGTCACCACCACTTGTTATTTTCTTCTTTTTGATAATAGTCATCCTAATGGGTGTGAGCGGTATCTCATGTGGTTTTGATTTGCCTTTCTCTCTTTAATGATTAGTGACATTGAGCATTTTTTCCTGTACTTATTGGCCATTTGTGTATCCTCTTTGGAGAAATGTCTGTTCAAGTCCTTTGTGCATTTTTTTAGTTGGGTTTTTTGTTGTTGTTGAGTTTTAAAGTCTTTTGTTATATATGTGTTGTAAAAATTTGGTGTGAGCATTTGATGCATATAATTTTGTGCTTTTATTTCATTTGAGATTATTTCATTAGCATTTTCCTCTGTTAGAATTTTAATGTCTACATAATACTATATTAGGTGGATGTACCATACTTAACTATTCCTAATTGGTAGATACTTAATTTCTTTCCAGTTTTTTTGCTATTACATAACTCTTTCAAGTTTCATAGAATAGAATCCTTTTTATTTTATTTTTTTAAGATTGGCACCTGAGGGGGCTGGCCCCATGGCTGAGTGGTTGAGTTCGTGTGCTCCGCTTTGGCAGCCCAGGGTTTTGCCAGTTCAGATCCTGGGTACATACATTGCACCACTCATCAAGCCATGCCGAGGCGGCTTCCCACATAGCAGAGCCAGAAGGGCCTACAACTAGAATATACAACTGTGTACTGGGGGACTTTGGGAAGGGAAAAAAATTTAAAAAGATTGGCACCTGAGCTAACATCTGTTGCTAATCTTCTTTTTTCTTCTACTTTTTCTCCCCAAAGCCCCCCCAGTACATAGTTGTATATTCTAGTTGTAGGTCCTTCTGGTTGTGCTGTGTGGGACGCTGCCTCAGCATGGCTTGATGAGCCATGCCATGTCCATGCCCAAGATCTGAACTGGCGAAACCCTGGGCTGCTGAAGGAGAGCGCACGAACTTAAACTCTTGGTCACGGGGCTGGCTCCTAGAATTCTATTTCTAGGAGAATTACTAAGTGAAAGGGCATAAACTTTTGGGTTTTTTAAATGCGGGAACATTGTTTAAAAACAACTTATAAGTAATTGGAAAATATAGAAAAGTAGAAAAATAGAAATACTACTAGGGTTCTTGATGTATACTTCCAATTTGCTTATCATTTTTCTTATTTTTTACTGATTTACACTTGTAGCACATTTGTGTGTAAGTATGTAATAACTAACATCTCTTATTATTAGATCCTGTTTCCATGAAGTTCAAGATGGTATCAGAAATTTTTTAGAGAGCTTTGTGAGAAGTGTTTGAAAATAAAACTACTTCAGATAACTTTTACCTTTCTATTTGAGGTATTCCCTTCATGGACTCCCTGCTGAAAAATACTAGATGTTCATTCTGGTTCTGTGAGAATATTCCAGAATAAGGATTTTAATATCAGCTCCTTGAATTTTTCCACACTGTTTGGAGGGATATCCCTGAAAACATTTATGTCACCATGTTGCTTACTTTTTATAAAATAGTAAAGAATAGCATAAAATAATAAAGAATATATTGATGAAGTAAATAGTAATGAATATTTATGAAGTCAACAAAAGTACAAAATTACCACTGGGGAGTCAAGATGCGTATCCCCCATCTCTTAAAAATCATACTTGGGAAAGAAATCCTAGGGAGATGAACGCAGCATCAGAGAAATGTTTATAAAGGTTTCTGTTCATTGTAAGAAAGCAGTGTGGCTTTTTTATCCAATTATAAAGGCAACTTTAGTGATAAAGACAAAATCTCATACAGTTAGAAAACCTGCCAGTCACACGTTGTAGAATGTAAATCGCCAGGATAAAATGTAGTTCCTACTAAAATGTATTAGTATGTACTCTTCTTCAAAATATGAAACTCAGATGTAATAAAAATCTCTGCCATTCCAGGTCAACAATATCTTTTTAAAAAGTACAAAGCTGTTTGGCATAGCTGTCATGATGGTGAGCTAGTATCTGCTCTTTCTACTATGGTATAGGCCGAAGTTTTTTTTTTGTTTTGTTTGTGAGGAAGATTGGCCCTGAACCAACATGCATGCCAGTCTTTCTCTATTTTGTATATCGGACACTGCCACAGCATGGCTAGATGAGCAGTGTGTAGGTCTGCACCTGGGATCCGAACCTGTGAACCCCAGGCTGCCGAAGCAGAGCATGTGAACTTAACCCACTACACTACTGGGCCAGCCTCAGGCCAAAATTTTTTATAATTTAGATCTGGAAACTTGCTAATAATCATAGTGTTTTAAAAGTTAATTATTTGATACTACTAATCACATTTTGTTTTGAAACAGGAAATGCTAGAGAAGAAACCCATTTTGGAGGGGAAAGCCATACTTTGGGATCTGGGCCTTACCTGCTGGCAGTGGTCTTTATTTCTAGAATATTCTAGTGAGAATCACTGTAGATTGGGGCCAGCCCCATGGCCCACTGGTTAAGTTTGGCGCACTCCACTTTGGTGGCCTGGGTTCACAGATTGGGATCCTGGGAACAGACCTTCATGACTCAAAGCCATGCTGTGGCAGCATGCCACATATAAAGCGGAGGAGCATTGGCACAGATGTTAGCTCAGGGCTAATCTTCCTCAGCAAAAAAAAGAAAGAAAAAAAAGAATCACTGTAGATTCATCATTAAACTTTAGAGTCATTAAGTCTTAAAAACAAGGGGAAACCTGTGCAATAAACTGTGCAACTGTTTTATTATACAAATGAAGAACTATGTCCTAAGAGATTAAGTCTTTAGCCCAGGGTTAACACTGATATATGATGGAAGTAGGATTTCTTTTTTTCTTTTTTTTTAAAGATTGGCACCTGAGCTATCAACTGTTGCCAATCTTTTTTTTTTTTTTTTTTTTGTTTTTTCTCCCCCCCCCCCCCCGTACATAGTTGTATATCTTAGTTGTGGGTCCTAGTTGTGGCATGTCGGACCTAACGTGGGTCAACGTGACCTAACGAGCAGTGCCATATCCGCGCCCAGGATCCGAACCCTGGGCCACTGCAGCGAAGCACGCGAACATAACCACTTGGCCACGGGGTCGGCCCCTAGGATTTCTCACCTAGATATTCTGACCTGCATTCATGCTTCATTGTTACACATAGTTTTGTAACTGGGTATTACTAGTACTAGTACTTAAGATCACTATTTAGTCAGTAGAAAAAATGTTTCTGTGCATTAAATGTAGGAGAATTGCAGATTTTATTGACGGACAAATTTGATGGAGATAGGTGATATGATTCCTTAATATGTAAAAGTGTTTAGAACCTTGTAAAAACTTAAGTTCTCAAATGTGTTACAGGATGCTACGAATGTCTGTGATCGATTTCTGTTTAAATTGGTTTTTGTTAGTAAGGAATGAGTCATTTATTCCATTTTATATAGTAATACAGAATCAAGAGTAGTATTATTTAAATATTCAGACCCTTTGGAAACATTGTCAACTAAAGCTTAAAGTGCCATAAACAATTTATGAATTACATGGAAAACCTTAGGCTTATGGCTACAGTTTCTTTCCTTTCTTTTTTATGAGATTCACCAACCAGTTTGAGTATGCATTAATTTCCTTAAGTGTTTGTGTAAAGATCTCTGGGCTGGTCAAAATGAGTTTCATCAAACTGTAAAGTACTTAAAGGACCATTCCATGGAATCATGCATTGAACTTTTATGATAGGTGTGATGAACCTTAAATATTTAAGGTATTTTGTTTTACTGTATCACATTTTGGAATGAAGATATGCTTTGAATTAATGTAAATTTTTTTTTAAAAAAAACTGTTCAAGGAAATTTGAATTAATGAGAAGAAACTAACAACAAATGTCTAGTAGTAAAGACAAGGACTCAAAACCATCACATTGACTTTAGCACTCTACTTTGAAGTTAAAATCATTGTTTTGAAAATATAGGCATTGCAGCATATTGTAATTATGCAAAGTTCCATTTGAGGACTGAAGTGTTCAGATTCTGGAAAGCTCTTTATATTGTGGTCTTGTTCATCTTATTTAATTCGTTTTATTTACTTTTTTCCCTTTCTTCCTCACATCTACCCCTTAAAACCAACTACAACAAAAATTTATCATCCATACAGTTTAATAGGAATGAGAATTTATGAAAGGCGCAGCTGAGGGCTGCTTTATGGAAAGAGTGTTGGGAGTGGATGAGTAGAATGGTGTAGTTGAAAGCCTGACTCTGGGTCACACCTGCCTGGATTCATACATGTTGCCTTGGTGACCTTGAGCAGTTTCTTTTCGTTTTTTTAAAATAGAATTTTATTTAAATTCTACAGCAATATGCAGTCAAAATAGAGATTTTTGAGGAAAAAAGTATAAAAAAATGTTTAAAATCTTTTTACAAAGTGTATATATATAATATTTAAATTTTAAAAGTGTGGTTAAAGTATACATAACAATATTTGAATATATATATATATATATTTTTTTTCCTTTTTCTCCCCACAAACCCCCCCCCCCCCCCCCGCCCCGTACATAGTTGTGTATTCTTCGTTGTGGGTTCTTCTAGTTGTGGCATGTGGGACGCTGCCTCAGCGTGGTCTGATGAGCAGAGCCATGTCCACGCCCAGGATTCGAACCAACGAAACACTGGGCCGCCTGCAGCGGAGCGCGCGAACCCAACCACGGGGCCAGCCCCTTGAATATATATTTTTAATGTGGATATATTTTCTTTTATGAAATTGGATACTACTGAATATTTTATCCTGCTTTTAAACATGTTTTAGCATGAGTCTTCCCATATGCCATCACACATTTTTCAAAACATTGTTTTTAATGACTGCAAACATTTCAGGCAGGAGTTCTCAAAGTGTGGGATCCAAGATCATTTTAGGGAGTCTGCAAAGTCTAATCTTAATAATATTTCTGTTTGAGGCTGGATTTTCTTCATAAACTTTAACCATAGTAGCATTATCATAACAGTCTGAATGCAAAAGCAGATATGAGAGTTTATCTGTCTTCTAAGTCAGACATTTAAGGGGATTCACGAAATGTAAAAGCAGTACCATGCTCACTAAGATATATTTTGGAAAATATAGTTATTTTTCATAAAAATATGTAATTTAGGTCACATGTAATGGGTTTATTGTTACTTTTTTGAATGAATAAATAAATATTTTTAAATGTCTTGGTTTTAGTTTCTGATACGGTCAATATTGATAGATGTTATCCATATAAATAAAAGTTCTTTGGGGTTCTCAGTAATTTTTAAGAGTGTTAAGGGGTCCTGAGACCAGAAAGTTTGAGGACTTCTCTTTCAACCAATGGATGAACCGTTATTTATTTAAGTATTCTACTATTGTTGGATATTTCGGTGGTTTCTTATTTTTTGCTATTGTGGTTAAGGCTGAAGTGAGCATCTCTGTTCTAAAATCTTGGTATGAGTCTGTGACTCTTTCTTAGGGTAGATTTCTAGAAATACAATTATTGATTTAAAGTGTAAGAACTTTTCTTAAAATTCTTGATATGGATTGCTTTCTGGAAAGACTTCACTCGTTTTTGGTTTCGTCACTTCTGAGCCTTTCTGTGTCCCTGCACCTCGATAATATGGAATATCACTGTTTTAACAATGTTTGCTGCTGCTGATAATACCAGCTTGCATTTGTTAAACCCTTATTATGTGCTAATAGTATCCATTAGCATAGACACTGGGCTAATAACTTAGCATGGATTATCTCATTTAATCTGCACACCTATTTCATGAGATATTATTCTTTTCATTTTTGAGAAACAAGCTTGGAGAAGTTAAATAGTTTTCCTTAAAACCAGACAGCTGGTAAGTAGCAGAGTCAAGATTCTAATCCAGGTTTCTGATTCCAAAGCTTATATTGTGTACATGAATCTATATTCAGGTTAAGCTTTCCGTGTGCTCTTGCGTACCATATCACACGATATGTTTGTCCACGTTACACCACTTTACTTCGGCACATTAGTGGACTTTTGTTTTCTCATTTCTAAAATGATAGAACTTCCTAAGAAGAACTTCCTTCTTAGAATGCTCTTCCTAAATCCCTTTATGACCTAACTTTCTCTCCCTTTTCAGTCTTATTTGAGTTATCTTTCTCTTTACCCAAACTGCAACTGAGATCTTTTGGGATTCTGAGTTTTTTATACTTAAATACTTTATTCCTATCCTTCTTTCGGTAGAGGGCAGTCTCCATGTATATCAGAGATAATCCTAATCCCCCTTTCTAGTAAAGAAATTAATATAAATTGTTCTTAATTCTTGATAATTTTGGAGAATAGTGTTACAGAATTTTTAACAAAATGTGTGGTCAGATAAATTCGGGAAATGCTTCATGCTAACCTCCCTTGTCCAACTACACATTAGCATATTTGAGACTCTGAGAAGTATTTCCAGAAAGAACCCTTTTAAAGTTAGTTTAATAGCATTTCACAAACATACGTGGCTACAGAACCCTTACTGTACATTATTTACTACAGTATCTTTAGTCTGTCTTAATAGCACATTTCCTTCTTTTTTTCTCCCCAAAGCCTCAGTACGTAGTTGTATATCCTAGTTGTAAGTCCTTCTCGTTTTTCTGTGTGGGACGCTGCCACAGCATGGCTTGATGAGCGGTGTGTAGGTCTGCACCCGGGATCCGAACCTGCAAACCCCAGGCTGCTGGAGTGGAGCACACAACTTAACCACTCGGCCATGGGGCCAGCCCCTTTATCCTTCTTTTCTGTGAGGCGTCCTCTGCTGATCCTTTCAGAATTTAGGAATATTAACTAATTTAATTATTGCCATTTTTTATTTTAGTAACTTAGAGTTCCATGAGAGAAAGTAATAATAATTATATAGTATATGAATTAATGTTGGTTTGTAATCCAAAATGTGAGTAGTTGATTGTCAGTTTACAAGCGGTATACTTTGCAAGTGAATTCTTGGGTTTATTTTCAAGAGACATGGAAATCCATTTAAGCTTCATTTCTGCTCATAGGTAACAATTTAATGTTCTTTCTCCATTATTCTTGTCTCTATTTTTAACAGCTGTTTTTAAATGCTAACAATAAGGTGGCAGACAAGAACGAGAAAGACCTTGCCAACAAATTACTGACAGAAATGAATGAGGACCAGGTATCTACAAAGCCTGCATCTTGTTTCAGCTGAAGTCCAAAATCAGTCAATGGGAGCAACTATTCCTGTACTTTTCTTCCCATGTCTTATAATATACAACATTATCTAATTCTAATCTTCATTATTTTGAAAATTGTTAAAAACAATTTAAAAGTTGCTTTCATCTAAAAGACAAATATATTGAAATCTTGGTTTTTAATATAAACCATCAACAACAGTATTCTTTCTTTGTCTGTGTGTGTTCTTTTCAGTTTGAGGAGATACAAAGTACAGGAATGGGATCCCCATATCAATGCTGTCCACCTGGTGGTGACTTCCTATTTTGGGGGCTTCTTTTTCTGAGGATTGTGGTGTATTGGGACCTTAGGGCTTTGTTTGTGACTATGTATGATCAGTTTTAATATCTTGATTCTCTGCTTCTTCTTGACAAGTGATGATTGTAATTCAATGGACAACCCGAATCTTGGAGGAAGGGAAGAAGATGCCAAACTCTTTGAGTCTTAATTTAGTATAAAACTTATCTTTTTTCTTTTCTAAAAATTCAACTCTATGTGGGTATAGGGCAGAAATATGCAATTTATGTTCGTTTTCACGATACTTTAGGTAATTTAGTTTGGAAAAAACTACCTACAAAAATTGCTTTGTTAATTTTCTTTCCCAAAATGTTTGAGAGAGAGCTTATATGGTGTCTTTTATTAGCAATATCTTGATGTCCAGGTTTCTAAATAGAGCTGTGGTATGAAAAGAGACATGATAATCTATTATTTTCTGTTCTGGATGTGAAATAGCAATTACAAAGTACCATTTTAGATTTCTGTATAAGTGTTAATCTCTCTTAAAGCCTCCTTATATAGACGGATGAGACAGTTGTAATGGTCTTCTCAGAGGGTTATGTTAGTATTCCTGATTGTAGGTACTGTGTTGCCTAGTCCTCTTGGATAAAGTCTAGGAAAGATCTTATTTTTATGAAATTCTGTATGCAGAATGTTTAACACATATTATGTTTATTACATATGTAATGTGTTTGTTTTATGTAGTAATGTTTAATAAACAATATCAACAGAAACCAAGTTACTAGCTTAAATACTTGTCTGAAAGTGGTAGAGCTTAGCTTAAAACAACAAAGATCTAATCAGTCCCTTTTTCCTCAGATCTTTTTAGAGTGAAGGAAAGAGGAAAATCCTCTTTGTGGAGTGACTAGCTTCAAGTCATAGTAATATATTCCCGAAAGCAGATTTTCAGGACTTTTAGTTTTTCCAACGTTCTAGTCCTCATGCTATGCTTTCATGGTTGACTAAGCCTGGTGATATAATTCAGTTTTTTAATATTGTTGATGTTATATTTTGTTTTTGTCTTTTTGCTATAAATTCACCGCCCTGAAATTTAACACCTCTCTTCTTTATGATGAAGCTTAAACAGAAATAGGCAAAATGGAGCTGCTTTTTATTTTTTCTTACAACTTTTGGCATTAAAGATTGCCTTCTCGAAAACAGGATGATGCTTATAGATACACTTTTCGTTTTCTATTCTACCTCAAATTCCTCATTTTATATAAAAATAGATATACCTTACTATTTGCAAGTGGGATTGATTGGTGTATGCACATACCATTTCAGTTACAACACAGGGCTTGGAAGCTGAGGAGACCAGACTATTTTAGATGTCTTATTATACATGCTAATGAAATTCAGACCTAGGAAATCCAAGTGTATTTTTGAAGGAAATTAAAACATAATAGAATTTCCAATGATAGACCTCCCTCCCTTCCTCTTGAGATTGTCCATTATTTTTAAAAAGCATGTATTAACCTTGGTTTTTTTTTCTTCAAAACATTTTAATGTAATGAGTTGAATGTATCTTTATCCTTTTTGACACGTGGTCACTAGGTAGCTTTTCTTGCAGGTTATAGTGTTTCAGAAATCCATTTCATTGGAAGAGGAATGTATTGCATGTTAAGTAATTATTTTTCAGATTTTCAGAGCGGAGGTTTCCTAACTGAATACGAATCTTAAACACATTTGTTAATGTCTTACTTTTTTCCCTGTGGTAGGTGTTTCAGGGACAGTTGGACTGTTTGGCTGTATCGACCATTCAGGCTTTGACGGCAGTCATGAACAAATCTCCAGCTGCTAAGGTGAAGCGTGTGTCCCCAAGCTCTAGGATGCTATCTTAGCTATACCAGTTTTCACTATATAGTTCTCAAAGTAATGCATGAAAGTACATAATGCATAGTGATTTCATGCCTGAAATGAAATAGTTTGCAAAATATCTCATCTTAGTACTGGAATAAAGAATTAAATTTTGTATCATAGTTTGTCGCTATTAATAAAGTAATCACTCTTTCACTACTTGGTCAGCTTATGACTGCCTACTCTATGAACATTTTTCACTTGTGAACAGCCCTATCAATTTGGGACTTTTCCAGATGGCCATGAAAATTCTGTTTCTTTGTAGTCACTAACCATCAGGATTTTCTTTCACTTCTCATTCACTGTCACTGAATCTGTCCCACTGTTCACATATGCTCATTTTGTGCTACTAGTTTCCTCTTTGAGTAGTTTCAGGGATTAATGAGATCATCTGTGTAAAGTGGTAAGCATAGTGCCAGGCACATGGTAAGTGCTTAATAAATGTCAGTGTCTATTATTATTATTAGGATTTTACCTTCTTATCCACCACCTCTAGTATATTTCATGCCTCACCTTTCTAGTACCAGAAATGAATGAATTACTCCTTTTCCCTAAGCCATGCCTTCCTTACTTTCCTTTGGTTTTTGTTAGGAGACTAACTTTTGCCCTATAAATGTTGCTATATATAACTTATAGGTTAGATTCCTACTGAATAGGCCTTTACAACTTTTAAAGCCTGGCTTGGGAATCTGATCTCCATTTATAATAGTCTCTTTTGGGAAAAAATCATTTTAAGTTCTAAGTAATTGGTTTGTGAGTATAGCAGATCTCCCTTACTGTATTAGGAAATTCAAACCTGAAATGATGTTCACATCTTTTTAAGATGTTCTTTTTTTTTTTCTATATAGTGCCTTGCGTGGTAGAGTTCAAAAGATTATTTAAAAAAACGCCATTTGAAAAAAGATTTTCTTCCTACCCTTGGCCCATAGTCAACTAGTTCCCCTCCCCAGAGACAACCAATCTTACTCGTTTTGTTTACATCTTTTGATTTTATAATTAGTGTATGTATTCCTACCTAATTTACTGGACCAATTTAGAATTGCTAGGTTTTTTGATTGTCTTTATATTTTACGTAGGGCTTTGGGTGCCCACTAGTTCAAAAATACATGTGCCTTAGACCTTACTAAAATGTACTTGATGCTCCAGATAATTCAGACCATTTAGACACAAAGTAGAGAGAGACCTGTACCCAGTTTTTTTCTGACCACTACTCAGTATTGCCAGGACTCTAATTTAGTCCTTTGAGGCTATTGTCTGACTCCTTTCACCCCCAGAGTCTCTTCATTTTTTCTCCGTTTTTGTTTTGACTTCACGTAATGGTATACTAGTTACAAATCAAGTGAAGAGAGTAAATAATCTGCAAGTAATATAGTAATTTTATAGCACAATTTTTGCTAATTCCATTTATTTTACATTTTGGTAGATTATTGTAACATTGTATTCCATATGGAATCTATTTTAAGATGAAGACAGGTAACTTAACAAAACAAATATTGAATTCATAATCTTTTAAATATTAAGGTAACTTAAATGGATATTATTCAACATTTTTAATGTTCCGACAAATTCAGTCTTTGAAAATGTGCTTTGATGTATTGATTTCCCCTCCCTTAGGAAGTCTTTAAAGAAAGAATTGGTTATACACATATGTTTGAAGTATTAAAATCCTTGGGTCAGCCAGCAGTGGAACTACTTAAAGAACTTATGAATATGGTGAGTTTTTTAGCTTTATTAAAAGAAGTTTCTTTATTTCCATGTCAAAGACAGTAACTAACCTTTTGTCTCTTATTGCTTTACAGGCTGTAGAGGGTGACCACACTTCAGTTGGGATTTTGGGCATTAGTAATGTCCAGCCTCTCTTGCTTCTTATCCAGTGGCTTCCAGAGCTAGAATCCCATGACCTGCAAATCTTCATCTCTGATTGGTTGAAAAGAATTTGTTGCATTAATAGGCAGAGTCGAACTACTTGTGTCAATGCAAACATGGGAATTCGAATCATTGAAACCCTTGATTCCCATTCTTCCCTCCACCGAACTTGTGCTGAGAACTTGATTGCACTCCATGGTTCCTTGGGGAGTCAGTCAGTGAGCTCAGAAGAAATCCGTCGACTGCTCAGACTGCTGAGAGTGGATGAGTCTGAGTGTGTTCACCCTTATGCCACTCCTGTAACTCGAGCAATCCTGACAATGGCCCGGAAACAAAGTCTAGAGAGTGCCCTCCAGTATTTCAACTTGTCACATAGTATGGCAGGAATTACTGTGCCTTCAATACAGAAATGGCCAGGGTCTGCCTTTTCTTTCAATGCTTGGTTTTGCTTAGATCAGGATCAGTTGATTCCTGGCAGCGCTAACAAAGGAGGAAAAAGAAAACAATTGTACAGGTACAAGTTATGGAATATAAATGTACACTGTCATAACAATATATGCTGTGATTCTTAAACAGGAAAAAGCTTTTCCAAGCATCTAGTTTTTAAATGTACAGCAGAGGCTTTTATCTGAAGCCTCTTCATCCTTAGGGTATACACAGTTGAATTATAACTAGTTTGGTGCTTTCATAATAATAGTTGTATATATCTCAAATAGTTTGCAGTTAACTTCTGAGGCTAGTTTGGAAACAAAGTTCCTTCTTAAAAATATTGTTGAAAGTGGAGAAAAAAAGAAATAATAAACTTGAAAATGAATAGTGAGCTCTCTGTTCCATTGAAGGTGCTATATATTTCTATGAAGGACCGGAAAACCTATATACTTATACATCCAAACTGAGTTACCTCAGTAACTAATAATTTTTGACATGCCTTGTGATTTTTAAGACCTTTATTCATGCTTGCTGAATCTTACTTGAAAGAATTGAAAGTTTATAGTTTTACTATAGTTGGCTAATGGAGTTCCGCTTATAAGGCTACCTTTTTTAACGTACAAAACTCTTATGCCGAAAAAAGATTTAAAAATCATCCTTGAAGCAAGCCTGACCTGATGTGCGGCAATAGAGTGTAAGCCACAGCATGTCTGGTAACAATATTGATGATGACGTTATGGTTTTCTGTGCTTCAGTAAGGATAAAACTGAACAACTGACTTCAAAAGTTCTGATAGTATATATTTTTGTTAGCTTTTTTACAGGAAGTGGAATGGGTTTTGAAGCTTTCATTACGCATTCAGGTACGTTGGTTGTGGCAGTGTGCACAAAAAGAGAATATGCAACAGTTATGCTTCCCGACCACAGTTTCTGCGATTCCCTCTGGGTAAGACTTTGGGGCATCATATTTAACTTCTTGATTCTTTCCTTTAAAAACCACACATTTGGTGCATGTACCTCAGGTGTTGGCTTGTGCTTTTTGAGAGTTGATTAATTTTCACTTTGAAGTTTTATTCATGTTGAAATTCAGCTATAAGGAGGTTAATATCATTTATCATCATCATTGTAAATTCAGCAGTTATCATTTTTCTGCTAAAAAAACTTAAAATGTTATGATTTCTTTCAAGTTTTCTAGAATAAAATTTGATTCTGAATTTCAATTTAAAATGAGAACATAAAGTGTTAAAAACAATCTATTTCTGTTGCTTTTTTTAAAATCATTTTTTAATGCCAAGATGATTTCAAAGGACCTGATACATGATAGTCATTAAACACATTTGTGAAATAAATGAGAGAAAAGGAAAGAAAAAGAGGTAGCAAGGAAGACTGGTTATAGAAGAGACATCAGTCAGTCACATCTGTACTCCAAAAATTCCTCGGAATGATTTCGTTGTAGATGAATCAGTGAAATAGAGAGCTCAACATTAATTATGGGCTTCGATGAGAGTCTTTGATTCATGAAGTAAAGATATTTCTTCTCCTAGTCTATGTGTAGTACATACTTAAAGAGTATAATGAAAGGAGGAAAAAAGTATGGGAAGAATATCAAGCGAGAGGAAAAATTTAAGTTGATACATACCATATCAAAAATAAAATAATTTATAGTAAATTGAAAATGCCATCACACCACGCTCAGTAAAGAAACCAAATACTCGGGTTTTCCTAAATTAATTCTTAGTAAAAAATTTAGGGAGACTTATTCTTATATTCAACAAGACAGCCTTTGACTATTTTTTAAAATCATATTATGGCTGCAAAATACTCAATAATACTTTGATGCTAAATAAGTTAGTGTACCTAGGAATATAATTTTTAATTGGTTAATGCTTAGATCTGAAATTATCTGTAGCCATTTCTAAACTAAGTTTTTTTCCAGTCGTGTTGACATACATGACTGTCTAAGTTTGAGGCGTACAGCATGATGGTTTGATTTACATATATTGTGAAATGATTACCACAATAGGTTCAGCCAACATCCATCTTTTCATATAGATACAATAGAAAGAAAAAGGAAAACACTTTTCTCCTTGTGATGAAAACGCATAGGATTTACTCTCTTAATTCTGTTAGTCTCTTTATATATTTCTGAAGATATAAAATGCTTCTTATTACAAAAATCGGTTCTAAAGAATACTTACAGACTTGGAAAATGCAGAAAAGATACTATGTTACATTTGTGTGTAGATTTTCTAAAGTTGATGTATGTGCTTTTATAGTACTACAGAAAAAATTATTTACTTTAAGAACATCATTTTAGTCAGCATTTAGTTATGCTTAATCTTAATGGTCTACTGTTCACTCGAATTATAGAATAATACTCTGAAAACATTTGTTATTCCAAAGACTTGATGTAATATTCGCCTTTTAAATACATGTTTTACTTTACCAGCACAACATAACCATTGTTCACATGCCTGGGAAAAGGCCCTTCGGTCAGAGCGTTGTCTTTATCTACGACAATGGACAGCAGAAGGTCTCTGCGCCTCTCAGATTTCCTGCCATGAATGAAGTAAGCACCTCTAACCTCCTCTTTATGGGCTCAGTTGATTGAGAACTCTTGAAAAATTTCACTTGAATGTAGAAGGTTCTGTTTATTCTAAATATATGCCCATAAATTTTAGTGTTTTTTATATACTAAGATATAGTAAGTTAATATTTCTGTTAGCCTGTCATCATTAGATGAAGTGAGACAAGATGTAATAAAGAAAAACAATTCAAGGAAGAAACAAATGTATTTTAAGGGTTAGAACAAAAGACTTATAACAGGAAAGCCAAAAAAATTGAATAGAGCAGAGCAAAGGATCATTTAATGAAGCTCTCCAAGCATAGGAAATGCTTAGAGACTGTTATGATGGACTCTTCCATCTCCACTGAACCTGAAACAATACTGAAGGAACTTGAATCTTTGCATTGTAATTAGGTATAAGATGGAATTTACTCAGTAGAGGTGATTCTTAAAGAGCATTAGTGTAAAAGTTCTTTGAGGATTTTTGGATAATTTTGAAAGGGCCTTTTCTGAAGGTAATAGAATGGATTAGATTATTTCCCAGATCCTTCTAGGATTCTAGTAATTTCTTGTTGCTGTTCATCTCAATGACCATTTCAGGATAACTTGTAATTAGCATTGTTATACTGATGTGTAATTCTTTGTTTATAAATTTTAAGGGGAAAAGTAGTTTTATCTAATTTAGAATATAGTAAAATTGTTTAAAAAAATTTTTTTAATATACACTCATTAAAAATTCAAAATTTACGAAAGGATATAGAATGAGTTATAAAAGTAATGTGTCCAAATCCCAGAGCCCAAAGGTTATGTATGTAATGATTTCTTATGTGTACACACATGCATACATCATAATCCCATAAAAATAAAACTTTTAGTTTTCAGTGCATTTATTTGCTTAATTTTCTGGACTGTTTCATTTTAAATATGAGGATAGAGATTTAATTAAAATTGTGTGATTCATATTGTTTCTTAATTTTTAGGCTTTTGTTTCTTGTTGCATCGGTTCAGCTGGGCAAAGAACCACCACTCCTCCACCATCCCAAATCCCAGATCCACCTTTTTCTTCTCCCATCACCCCTCACCGGACGTCATTTGGTGGGATTCTGTCATCAGCCTCCTGGGGAGGAACAATTGAAAAATCAAAACTGATTACCAAATTGATATCAGCTGGCACTCAAGACAGTGAATGGGGATGTCCCACATCTCTGGAGGGTCAGCTAGGGTCTGTTATAATTTTCTGTGAAGCACTACAACCTCCTCAGGTGAAGGCATTATATTTAGCAGGTGAGCATATACAATACTTGTGTTTAATTGAACTTAAATAGTTTTCTTCTGTTGCCTAAATATATTCTGAAGAATATGTTTGATCTCAAGAGTGTATTTGTTTTAATTGAAGCTGAAAGGAAAGAAAAAGCCCACCACACATCATACTTTTATCCCCTCAGCTTTGTTGAGATAGTATGACATAGAACATATGTAAGTTTAAGGTATATAATGTGATGATTTAATACACAGATATATTGCAAAATCATTACCATAATAAAATCAGTTAACACCTCCATCCCCTTACAGAGTTACCATTTTTTTATGTCTGTTGATAACATTTAAGATCTATTCTCTTAACTTTCAAATATGTTATACAGTATTATTAATCATAGTACACCGTACCTTTTTGGTAGGCATAAATAAAGCAAACCTTTGGGATATATTTCAGATATCACCCATAATACTGCCTGTATTAGTCTCTTAGGACTGCCATAACAAAATACCACAGACTGGATGGCTTAAACACTATTTATGTTCTCACACTTCTGGAAGCTGGAATTCTAGGATCACGTTTCTGTCAGGCTTGGTTTCTGGTGAGGCCTCTGTTCCTGGCTTTTAGATGGCTGCCTTCTTGCCGTGTCCTCAGAGGGAGTCTGTCGTCTGTGTGCGTGTGCAGAGAGAGATGTCTCTGGTGTCGTTTCCTCTTCATTTGTGGGGCCCTATTGGATTAGGGCCCAACCCGTGCAACATCATTTAACCTTAATTACCTCCTTAAAGGCCCTGTCTCCAGATGCAGTCATATTGGGGGTTAGAGCTTCAACAAATGAATGTTAGGGGGTTCCCACAGTTCACCCATAATACTTCCAGTACTTTTGACAGATTTTAATAAATTGATGAAACAAAATACAGACCTGTCTTCATGAGAAATCACATTTAAAAACTTATCTTTTTTATAATTTATATATTAATATACCTCAGGAATTCATTAAGGCAGTAGAATTAGGAGTCCTTGAATAAAATTATAAGCTGTGTTTTGGCTTTTTCTTTTTGGCTATGATTTTAAAGATACACATTGATTGTTATTGGATCATAACTATTTTCAAAATTATATCTATATTTTAGTAGGATGTTCAAGAGTTAAGCCTCTAAGTAGTGAGATATATTAACTCTGCAAAACAGCTAATTATTTGTCAAAATGTCTTTTTTAGATTACATGGGAGTTTTGAGATGAATGAGACTGTCCAGACTTTCAGAGTTTGTACTGGAACCTTGTCATTACTTTAAAACTCACCAAAGTATTTGAAATTGATCTTTAAACAAATTCCAAGTGAATAAGTCATTTAATGTAGTCATTACAGCTGTGTAATTTGGATTTTGTTTTTATAATTTTTCCTACTTATAATTCTACTCTTAAAAATAATTATTATATAGTTCATAATGATCATTTTTAATGGATGCGTAGTATTTCATTGGATTCATCATGCATGATTTACTTGTTTATAATTTTTAATATTGTTGTAAACGTAAAGTACTAAATATGATGAACTGTCATACTTACTGGTTTTTTCTTATTTTGATGGATTTATTTATGATAAATTCCCAGGATAAATATTCAAAGAGTGTAAATATTTTTACAGCTCTCAATAGATTTTACCTAATCAGTTTCCAAAAAGGGATATACCAGTTGATAGTGCCTACCAGGAATACATAAATATATCAGATTGACCACAGCCTCGTTAGGAGGAAATGGTCAGTGCTTTCCTCCATTTTTGATGTAAAATGGAGCATTGTTTTAATTTGTATTTCTTTGATTTTTTTAGTGAAGTCAACAACTCCTTCCTACTCATTTGCTATTCCATTTCTGTGCTATCTATTCACATTATTGATTGACTCTTTTGCTAGTTTTTCTTATGAATTTGAATTGTCTGACAGATAAATTAATAAACTTTGTTATATTCAATATTAGTTCTTTAATGCTATATAAAATTTCGTTTCTGTAGTGGAGATTGATCCACACACCCTGCCCCCACCTGCCAACTTTTCTAAGTTTTGCACGAATTGGAGGTGATGTAAAAAATAAAGTACATTTTGGTTAGTGTGTTTTAACTATGTTATGTGAGTAGCTTGAAACAGCTTAATTTTAAATTTTGTTCTGATTATACAGAACTGGGGAGACCATATATATTCAATGATACATGTGTGTGTGTATAAATAATTTTCAGGTCCCAACTGTTTAAGCCCTTGGAAATTTCAAGAGTCTGACATGGCTGACCTGCCGGGTAACGTCCTCCTTCACTACACTGCAAAGGTCAGAGTAAATGCGTGGACTGTCTGTCTAGATGTAGCTGTGCTGTGAACTAAAATTCTTTTTTTAAATTTCTTTTGTCATTTCAGTGGGCAATTGAGAAGGAGGGGCTTGAGTTACCATTAAAAAATTATTAATTTTCAAAGGAAGATGAGCAGCAGTAAAAAATTACTCAACTAGGGTTCAAACGTTACCGTTGTCGTCCCAATAGTATGGATGGCAGTAGTTGTCTTGGAAATTTGTCTAATGAATCGACTTCAGTAAATGAAACTGTTTAAACTTGTATTCTTTTGGAAGGAGAGATGAAACAATTGTGCTCAACATTTTCTTTGTTTTTTAAATATGATGTTAGCAAGAAAATAATAAAAATGAAATGTTCACTTCAGGAGGAAAAAAAAGAACTACCTATATGCATACCATGCCCAGTCCTTTTTCCTTCAAGGAAAGGAATTACTTTCACTATCTAGTCAAAGTAATCGAGGTCAGCAAGGGCTGAGGAAAAGAAGATCAAAGGTGGAACTGGGAAAAAGAAAAGGGAGAAGTGGCATAAGCAACAATAGTAATTGCCTTCATTATAGTGAATGTTACGTTGACCCAGAAAATGCTTTGTTGTGTGAGATTTTACGTCATAGAATTTTTTTTCTGGTTTAGCCAGCTAGTACGTGGTTGTCACATATTACTTTGAATACTTATTTGTTATAGCTACCCTAATAAAATTTACTTATTGGTTGATATTTCCCCCTAACTTTTTTGTTTTGATTAATTTCAAACCTAGAGAGAAGTTGAAAGAATGCTAGGTTGAAATCATGTGTACACTCCACCTAAACTCACCACTTATTAACATTTTGCCACATTTTTCTTTATCATAAATCATTTGTGAAAGCAGATTGACGTAGCTAACAGGACCCTTTACTCCTAAATTTTTCTACATAGTCCTTAACTTTCCTAAAAAAATTATCAATAACTCATGGACTATATAACCCACATTCAAATTTTCCCCAAAATATTTGTTTAGCCTTTTAAAAATTTAATCCTTGATCCATTTGAGGTTCATGCATTGCTTTGGTTATAATGTCTTGAGTCTAATTTTTTGTTTGTTTGCTTTTTGTAATGCTAACTTTTCTCCAAAGATAGATGTTTGTCTACCAAACTAGATTTTATGTTATTTTTTTGGCAGGGACTGTATCTTATTCTTATTTTCATTATAACTATCTAGTATCGATAAATAGAAAGTAATTGGATTTAATCTCACAGTATAACTGGTGGCGTGTCTAGACCTGATGTCTCACTGGGTCTTTTTGGCATTATGATTGCCATGTTCTTTTTTCAAAGTTGCTGTGATCTTGATAACATTAAAGTTGAATTTTTACTGTTGGAAGTGAAAATTCTGTGATATTAAAAAAATAGCTATTACTGTTTTGCCTCAAGAAACACAATATGACAAATATATACAATAAAACAAGTTTATTGGAGGAATAGTTCTTGAAAATGGTGATATAAGTGTTCTATGGTTAAATAGGTTTGGGGGACTGTTGCCTCCTGGATATCCCTCTGGGAGATTGATCGTGCACTTGAAAAACGCTGCTATGAGGAAACTAGTTTCCTTTTGCTTTATCCTACTTCTCATCAGTTATTTTAGCATAGAGCACATTTTGTTTTTATCTCACTTATTAACAAACACTAGTTTGGGGAAAGCTACTCTAGAGGATTTTTTGACAGTTAATAGTTTTTCGTTTTTGTCTCCTTTATAGGAGGTGTTTCACTATCCATTTGTTTAAATTTTTTTGAGTGTCTTTTCTGTGCCAAGGATACAAAGATGGATAAATTAAAGTTTCTGGCTTTAAAGAAGCTTACAATGTAAAGTGAAATAAATATGTAAAAAAAAATAAGTGCAGTATAACTTCATGAGCATTTTTCTTTTTAACTACCATTTATTGAGTGTTTACAGTATATTAAGCACTCTGCTAAATGCTTCACATGTATTGTTTCATGTAATCTTCACAGAAGCTCTGAGGAGTGTATGGTATTATCTGTACCTTTTTTAAGCTGTAGTTTTCTGAGCTCTGGTTTTCTAGTTTCTACTTTCTGAGTTAAAGAAAGTAACTTGCCTCGCCTCATAATCCTGGTGAAAGGCCTGCCTGTTTAACCTGTATCCTTAACCGCTGTACAATATTTCTCTATTGGAATTTTGTACAAAATGCAGTGCAGGTACAAAGGAAGAGTGGTTGGTTCTTCCAGGAGATTAGAATATCATAGAAAAGATGGTTTGGTTTGTGTTTTAAAGGGAAAATTGAGGAGGGATGTGCAAGGAACAGTAAGCAGCACCTACAGAGGCATAGACTGTAAAAGTGGGTTCTACATGTATTGGGGTATAGGGCTCTCAGCAGGAGGAGAAGATGGCAGGAAATGATTAGAGGGCAAGCAGAGGCCAGATCATAGCAAACCTCCTATGCCAGGCTAAATGGTAGGCAGTGGACAGGATTTTAAGCCAAAGAGTACTATGATGCGGTTTGCATTTAGAAAAAGGTCTCAAGCTGCAGTGTGAAAGTTGGATTGGAGGGGTAGGTGGCTGAAGGCAGTCATATCGTTAGGCGATTACTGTGTAGGAGAAGTCATAGATGCACAATACCCAAACTAAGGTAGTAGCGGGAGAGAGACCTTTCTGTCTCTGGACCAATATAGTTTACATTGAAGTTAAATGTAAACTCAATTTCCGTTTGTTTTATTGAGGCAGTTTTTCTCAGTTGCCTTAAGAGGAAAGCAATAGCCACATCATCTGTGCTAAAATGTGCAGGTTCCTTTATTTTCTTTTGGAATGGAGATTAGATGCAAGGATGTTTCAATACCTGCAAATTCACAGATTAAACGCGAAGTTACCTGCTTTACAAGCCTTTATGGAACTTAAATTACTTTAACCATTTCTAGAGTTGCAGACTAAGCTCTTAATCTGAATATAACTAGCATTGTCAGTCTGTAACATGAGGGAAAATAGTGTCTTATGCCTGGGATTGGATTTTCCTATCTTGATAAATTTTTCTGTTTTAATCACATTTTTTGTGTGTATCGTGAAATTGTCCCAAGGAAGTATTAATGGGAGCAAAACACTGAATTTTTTAGAAAGTCAAAAATCTGTTTGCATATATTGGTTTAAAAGAGAAACATTTAAAAACTTTGTGATTGGTGACTCATAAATTGTAGTTACAGCTCGTGGGTCAGATGGCAGGAGCAGTGACCCGCATCTGATGAGTGAGCGCCTTAGCATCTAGTCCTGGTTCCTCTGAGGCACTCACAACAGTAACACTAACTTCATGTCGCGAGCATCTTATCATTGACTGTACTGTATACCTTTTGAAATTATAGTGAAATGTTCCATATTTAGAGTTATATTTTGTCTTCATCGCACTTAGCTGTTTGCCATATTTTCTTTTATTTTTAGGCCTGCAAAAATTCAATCTGTCTTGATTTATCTGCTAATTGTTTGCATGGGAGGTTAACAGGAAACAAAGTAGTGAACTGGGACATTAAGGTAAGTTAATGATCAATGACGGCCAACATAGTATGTAAGTTTAGTGATGCTTTAAAGGAGTTTGTTTAAAAGCACCACCAACTTGATCTGAGTAATAAGTCCTGGTTAAAATGTTTGCAGGCAAGATAGACAGTTTGAAGAATAAACGAATAAGTAGTTGAATGACTGTTTGATTTGCTTGAAACTTGGTTACCATTTTAAGCCATGCCGTGATCTTAATGGTTTCCATAGAAAAATATACTGCCTTAGTTAATTGCTCCACTTTAACATATTTAATCCCAGAAACTGTGTGGCAGATTTCAAGCCCTGCTAACCTTCTCAGAGGCTTCATTGATTCTCCCTTCTCTCCTGAATCACACGCTTCTCCTTGTCTACAGTCTCCTGTCCATCAGCTTTAAACAACAGCAGATCTTTCCTCTCCAAGGTTGAAGATGAGTCGCTTTCTCTCTTCACACGTCTGCCTCTCGCTATTCCATCTTGTCTGCCTCTTTCATGTGCCTCATATTTATATGTAGCTGCACATACACTTCTATCTAAGTCCTCTGCTTATTTTCCAAGACTTGAGTTCACTGCTTGTGTCCTGTGTTCCTGTCACACTGTCATTTCACTCATCATGGTGACCGATTCTTCAGTAGCCTTGAGAACGTCTAAGGAGGGCCTGTGCTTTTCTCACCAGTCCTGGCGCAGGGATGTGCCACAACATGGTGGACTGAATGGTTACGTTAGTAAAGGTTGTTTGGGCTAATATGAAGGGCAGAGAGATCCTATTCCTAAAATACAACATTTCCTTAGATGTCTTAAATAGAAATTATAGCCTAAGTAAAATCAAAAGAAATATGAAAGTTGTGAAGGAACTTGCTGGTAAATCAGCAAAAAACTTTTATCTTCTAGTCTGTTAACACCAATCAAATATGCTTATTGTTTTAATGGAACAGAAATCGTTCGGATAATTCTGCCTGTGTAAAAATGAATCCATCAGTTGGTATTAATCTCATGTTATTCATGTGGTATAAAGCTTTTTCTCTCTGACTTTGAGACTAGAACGCTTATTCTCGTTTGTTAACGTAGTAAGATTATGACATCTGCCAATTTCATCAGATAACTTCTGCCGTCACTTCTAAGATTGGTTTTACAAGGCTAGTTCTCTGTGTTACTTACATAAAGGAAGCTGATTATTTGTGCTGCACATACTTGAAAATCAGAGCAGTCTTTGTTTCTTGAGTTACAGCTACATCAAAATCAAAAAGAAACAGTTATCAAGAAAAAGACTTTCATTTTTAGACTGCAACAAAATCAAAGACAAAAAAAATTAAATGAAATGACAGCTGGGGAAAAAATATTAGAAAGCGAATTTACTTACTGTACACAGCTCTTAAAAATGAATATAAAAACAGACAAAGAATATGAAAAGGTTGTTTACAAACTTAGGCTGGGTCTACACGGAAGTTTGGAACATTTTAGCAGTTAATAATCGCTAACCTTCTGTAGCACCCACCATGGATGTCAGGCTAAGCACTTCTCATATATTAGCTGACTTAATCCTTCTAACAACTTTATAGAGTGGGAATTACTATTATTCCCATCTTACAGATGAAGAAACTGAGGCCAGAAAAAATGAGTAACTTATCAAAGGATGTTGAATATATTTTGTTAAGCTATCCAAAATAGTCACCTTGAATTTTGGTTGAAACCACTCCCTCCACCTTTCTTATTAACTAAAAGTAGAGGAGTCAGTCTTATTTCTATGCCAAATACATTCTCCTTTTCTTTGTGACTTATTCTGCTGTTTGTTATTAAGGCCTAATTGCCGTGTGACAGTTTTTTCCTCATATCATTGGTATCACATTATGAAGTCTGCCTGTGGGGTCGCATGTGGATTGCCTGTGTTTGGAATTCCTAAATTTTAGAAAACAAGTAAAAATGGTCTGGCCTGGTCTCTTAAATATTGATTATGGTGACCCTGAGGCTCCTCTTTCAAGCATCTGCTCACACAAGGGTTCCTGTAGCTGAGGCTATCCTATACATTGTCTGAAGGTATCTCAAATTGTAACCTCATGCATGCCTTGTAGATATTAAATGACAAAATTGCCCTTGTTTTATAAGATTATAAAATTGTAATTTTCTTTTTCAGGACATCATAAACTGCATAGGTGGATTAAATGTACTCTTTCCTCTCTTGGAACAAATCAGCCACTCCAGTGAAGGACAGATTGCTGAAGGAATGAATGAAAGCACAGTGTCTGAGTTGATAACACCTGTGGAAGGAGATTGGGTGGTATTGACCTCCACAAAGGCATCAGGTATTAAGATGAAATTAACACAAAATAGTCATTGAGAAACTTGAATTAATCAAAAAATAGATTAAAGTGTCTTGCCACCACTAGGAAGAAACTTAACCATTTGTTGCTGAAGCAGCCCATCCCTAATTTTTTTAATGTAGTTCAGAGAGTTCATAATACTTGGTCGAAAAACTTAAGATGTTAGTTTTACTCTTGACTATCGTTGGTTTGTGTTCTTAGTAGAAATATAACAACATTGTTAAATTTGTGGTAGAGAAAATATTTAGATGTGTATATAAGTATACAGTATGCAGTTGCTGTGCTCTCTGATATTTCTGTTCTGCAAGTGACCTTCGGAGGCAAATTCCTGAACCAGATTCCTTGTTTGTTATAATGTGCATTATGATGTAGAAAAAGTGATATAAAAGTGATTAGAGTAATTACAATAATTAATGACATGTTCACATTTCCAGAGTCAAGACTAGAGAGAAATTTAATTGCAACGTTTATCTTGATTGTGAAACACTTTATTCAAAGACATCCTATTAACCAGGATAATCTTATTCACTCCCATGGAGTTGCCACTCTTGGTGCCTTACTTCAGAAGGTGAGCTCGTCTAACCTGATGTAGGTGTGGCTGATGATTGTAACTAGCAGTCAGTGTTGGGGTTTTTTCTTCCTAATAAATAAATATATATATTTTTAAATTTCACTATTACAGCGTAAGTTATATTAGTAGATATAATTTTTTTCACAAGCAGCTTTTAAAAATTTCTGTTGATGGCAGGCCCGGTGGCGTGGTGGTTAAGTTCCCACACTCTACTTCAGCAGCACAGGGTTTGCAGGTTCAGATCCCAAGTGCAGACCCAGCACCATTGTCAAGCCACGCTGTGGTGGCATCCCACATAAAATAGAGGAAGAGTGGCACAGATGTTAACTCAGGGACCATCCTCCTCAAGAAAAAAGAAGAAGATTAGCAGTGGATGTTAGCTCAGGTCCAATCTTCCACACAAAAATAAATAAACTTCTGTTGAATCATATGCATTACTTATCTTACATAACAGTGTATAATCTTTGATGGATAGGACCTTGGTTGTTGGCTTTGGTATTTGGGATATTTGATCAGTTTAAGATTCTGTTTTAGGAATATGACATTAGGAAAGTATGTTCTAGTGTTACATCAGAAAAATTAATGTTTAAATTGTTTATATTTTTCTAACCAAGATTTTTGTATTTAGTAGATATTCTGAATTAATCATTGGAAATTATAGCTTAATGACAATTATTTAAAGTGAACTTTACAGAACCCTATTCTGTTTGGATTTCAGGTGCCAAGCACCTTGATGGACGTTAATGTATTGATGGCAATTCAGTTGCTAATTGAACAGGTATCATTAGAGAAGAATATGCAGCTCCTGCAACAAATGTATCAATATTTACTCTTTGACTTCCGTATTTGGAACCGTGGAGATTTTCCCTTTCGAATTGGTGAGAGCAGACTGTTAGATAAGGTTTAAGGTTTTATAGTTTTAGAAATTTATAACTACCTATGTAACTTTATTTTGGGTATATCATTTTAAGAGTGAACTTTCTATTTTAGGTCATATACAATATCTTTCTACCATCATCAAAGACAGTAGGAGAGTTTTCCGAAAGAAGTATGGTGTGCAGTTTCTCCTGGATACACTTAGGATTTATTATGGGTATGATGCCCTTGCTCCTTCTCAGTCTGATATTGTTTTCTGTCTGCTACTTAATTGGAATGTCTGGGTTATTTATTTTCCAGGAATTCTAATATCCTAGTGTGGAGGTTAAAATGACAAACAATGGATCACATACGTTGGGTTTGAATCTTGTGTTTTATTAATTGTCTATCTATAGGCAACTCACTTAACTTTTCTGTGCTTAAGTTTTCTGGTCTGTGACAAGGAGATAATGAAACTGACAACCTGTGGTTGTTTGAGGATTATAAATTAAATAAATTAATAATGTAGAGAGCACTTAGATCTGTGTCTGCCACATAGTGAGTGTTGCATAAATATAACCTGTTTTAACAATTTATATCTTTGTCATTGAAATTGCTAACCTCAAAAGGTTTTCCCTAAAAAGAAAAGCCAAAGATACCATGAATTCTATTATTACATTAATTCTATTAATTACCGTCTTTTTTAAACTGTAAATTCTTTTAAAAAGTACAAAAATGTAAAAATTAAAAATTTAAATTTTTGCGCTTTTGCTTTCTTTTTCAGGAGTGATTGTAAATATAGTGAGCTGTCTTTAGATGATATTCGAACAATAAGGACTTCTTTGTATGGACTGATTAAATATTTTCTGTGCAAAGGCGGAACTCATGAAGAGATACAAAGTATCATGGGTTACATAGCTGCTATCAGTGAAGAAGAACAGGTATTTGCCCGAGATAAGTCTGTTTTTTCTTTTTAACATTTATGTTGCTGTATCATCTCCTTTTAAACTTATATATATCTGTTAAACATATATATATGGGGGGGTTTTTTGGTGAGGAAGATTGTCCCTGAGCTAACATCTGTGCCAACCTTAGTCTGTTTTATGTGGGACACCACCACAGCACAGCTTGATGAGTGGTGTGTAGGTCCACGCCTGGGATCCAAACCTGTGAAGCCCGGGCTGCTGAAGCAGAGCACATGAACTTAACCACCACGCCACTGGGCCGGCCCTGATATTAAACATATTTTAAGAGTAAAATATTTATAGTGTCCCATACAGTATTATGCAGTTAAAGAAGTAAATTTTATCTCTTCACTGAAAGTTATTAAAATAGACGGCAGTGTAATAAAATATTTTAATTAGCTAGAAAGCAGTATGGGGAAAAAGTTGCTTTGTCTGGCTATTCTGAAGCCTATTTTCCTAGGTCACATAATGTATATTTACCTGTCATCAAAGTTACTGGGCAGATTTCTAACATGAATTTTAACATAACATAGGTTCATAAAAGTTTTGCGTAAAGAGTAAATTGTAAATGTATTTCTATTTTTAAAAACTTTTACATACATTATTTATTTATACTTCAGAGCTACCCTTTTGACAGTGGTCCTCAGTGTATGGTCCCTGACCAGTGCTACCTGGGAACTTGTTAGAAATGCACATATACTGCAAAGTCAAGCCTTCCTGGTGATTACAGACTAGGAATTACTCTTCTCATTTGCGCAGTTGGAAATGTACGTTCAAAGAGATTAGGTGACTTAACTTTAAAAAGTCACATAGCTGATAAACCTGGAACTAGAACCCAGGTGTATTTACTACTCTTTCTGTGCTCTTTTTGTATACCACTCTCTACACCAAATTTGAACAGCCTTAATTGATGTTGACTCAAATATTTTGCCCCCTATCATCAAATATTCATTGTGTAGTAAGGGTTACATGACTTCATGTTGGTACTAGATAGATGAATTAACTTAGGCTGTTTCCCTGAAAGTTGAACTACTTCAAAAGTTTGCCATTATTTAGAATCATGGGTAGCCATCTTATTTCATGATAGTTTATTGTCACCCGCTGTGATTCATTGCCGATGATATTTTCTTGGTCAACTCAGTCAAAGAATCGTTTATTGAAAACTTACTATATACGTAGAATAATAGTGGACATTGTGGGTGTATAATGATGAATGAATTATCATTCTTTTAGCCTAATGGAGGCAGGGTTGGATAAGAGAGGTTTGTAAATACTTGTGAAACAGAAAAGAGTGTGATAATCTATAAGAGAGATACAGAGTCCTATGAGGTGTTCATAGGAGAGTAGTACATGTTGAGGAGACCAGCAAAGGCTTTATGGAAGACCTGGCTTTTCGTATGGACAGAGCAGGACAGGTGTGGTTCAGCAGGTGAATATGGGTAATGTGAGAGGATTTACAAAAGGACATGGAATAAGCCAAAAGCGTAATGGAGGGGAAAGGCAGGGCTAGTTCAGAAGACATCAGATAGTCCAGGTAAGCTAGAACGTGAGGGTATATAGGAGTTAGTTAAATAACTGTTCGTGGTTTATGACTTTATTTGTGCTTCCGTATGTGAGTGTGGTTGTTTGTTTTGTGTTGTTTAATTTCAAAAGCTCTTTGGAATTTTGGATATACTCTTCAGTCTCCTACGTACCAGCCCAACTAGAGGTCAGCTTTTCTTACTGCTGTTTGAACCAGGAAACGCTGACATACTTTATGCCTTGCTCTTAAACCAAAAGTACTCTGACAGACTAAGAGAAGTCATTTTTAAGGTACAGACATTTCTTAATCATCCTTATATTTTGGGGCATTTATGGGTATATGAATTTCATTGGAATATGTCCATTCTATGAATATAAATTCTTTTTTCATATCTACTTCTATCTAATTTTAAATTGTTCAGTGTGTTTTGAAATATATTTTTGATGTTTTTGTTATTTGCATATTAAAAAACTAATTGTATTGTCATCTGATCAATCATTTCAGTGGAAAATCTGCTTTGTCATACCACCCTCAATATAAAATCTCTCATTTCCCTTTTGACTTACAGTAGGTCTACCTGGCAGATACTAACCAACCTCATGTAGCATTCACTATTTCTCATGAACTAAATGTTTTTCGTATATTAGCTTACTTAGTCTTTGAAACAACTTTGTGAAGTGGATGTTATTATTATCCCCATTTTACAGATGAAGAAACTGAGGCCAGAGAAATTAGTAACTCATAAAAGGATATAGAACATATTTTATTAAGCTATTTATAATATCCAAAACTTTGAACTTTGGCTGAAGCCACCCGCTCCACGTTTTTTGTTGACAACAGGTAGAGGAGTCAATCATATTTCTACTGCCAAATACATTCTCTTCTCTTCATGATTTATTCTCCTGTTCATTATTAAGACCCAAGTGCCTTGTGACAATTGTTTCCTCTTACATCATCGGTGTTAGATTATCAAATCTACTTTTGGGCTTGTGTTTAGATTGCCTATGTTTGAAATCTCTAAACTTTGGAAAACAAAGGCGCAGTAGAAATGGTCTGACATACTCTCTCCTGAGTGTTAGTTCTGGTGACCCCTAAGGCTCCTCTTTAAAGCATGTGCCACACAAGGTCCTTCATGGAGATTAAATGTTATTTCTCCAAAATTGGCCTTGCCAGGGATTGTTCACAATATTATTTTGCCAAGATTACCATTTCTACATAGAGTTTCAGTATCTCACTTTGAAAAATGTTGATCTCACTCCAAGAAGTGTGGGGTTACAAATTCATTCTCCCATTTTAGCAGTGGATCGTTTCTTCACAAAATGTTTCCTTGTTCTTGGAAATTATTTTGTAACCGTTGCTGAAATGGATTACCAGCTTGATCTAGAAGTATGCTCGTTCTCTTTCAGAACACACCTTTGTTCCTCTTAAAGCTGCAGGGTTTGTTTCCATCTACGCCTTAGCCATTAAAATAAAATTTTACATTATTTTTCTTTCATTTGCCAAGAAATATATGTAAATTAGAGTTTCAAATGTATTAATTATTCAAATACAGATGTGCTTCAGTCCAATTTATTCTTAGATCCATTTTTTAATGATAGTATGATATGGAGTGCTCTTCCCTATTAGTGCTGGGTTTTTTGTTTTTTTTTAATATTTAAGGAATAAAGTGATGCTCCAAAAACCTTGTATGCTAATATTTTATTCAATATGAATGTAAGTGACGACCTGTTCTCAGTTGTCTATATTGAGAAGAATATATTACTGTTGTGACCAGGTTATGGAACAAATGCTGAAATGCACAAATGTTTATGAACGAAGTAAACAACGTATTCGACTCCGAGAAGTTGGCTACTCAGGATTGGGACTCCTTCTTAGTGAAGCACCCGTGAATACTTCTCTCCTGAAAAACCTCACCAATCAAATCGTAAACGCAGGTATGACGGAGACTGATAGTACTGATACATTCAAGACGTGTTCTTCATGTGACATAATTCTATTTGATGGTTTTCAGGTTTTTTTCCTGAAGTGTTTTCCCCTTCCTCCCTCAGGTTGCTTTTTAAATTACCTGTTACCTGTCTCAGCAGAGCTTTGCTTGGGTGCTGATGTCCCTTTGTTGTTTTTGACTCCCCAGAGCATAGCACAGCGCCTTACTTGGTAGGCCTTCAGTAAATGTTTATTTGCTGACTGATTAGTAAATAATTGAGTCTGTGTAACAAGAAAATGACACTAGAGAAAATATATACAAAATATTTTTTTATGGAGGTTACTTAGCCCTGAGCTAACATCTGCTACCAATCCTCCTCTTTTTGCTGAGGAAGATTAGCCGTGAGCTAACATCTGTGCCCATCTTCCTCTATTTTATATTGTGGGACACCTGCCACCGCATGGCTTGATAAGCGCTGCATAGGTCCGCACCCAGGATCCAAATGGGTGAACCCGGGGCCTCTGAAGTGCAGCACACGAACCCAACCGCTGTGCCACCAGGCCGGCCCCTGGAGGTTAAATTCTTAAAGACAAAATGAAAACTAGTTTCAGATATTCTTTTTTGTTTCTGATTTTGTTTTTATAAGCCATGTTTTTAGTACTTACTGTGAAATTTATATCAGGTGCCCGGGATTCAAAAAGTTGTAAGATAAGGTTCTTTGTCTTGACTGGTTTACCATCTCATTGATAAGATAAGACATATACATAAAAAGATTAATAATAGTATAAGATCCAAGCAGTATGGACAATATGTTCAGGCAGTGAAAAGAAGAGAACAGTTATTTCGAATTTACTCAGAAGATGTCAAACATTCCAAGCCTATTGTCTTTGTAAAATTTGAACATCTATAATTTTTACTGAAAATGAAGTAATTATTTTAGCATTTATATAACTATTAACCACGGTTCTTTCTTTGAGAAAGAGTAAGAAAGCTGGAGGCATCACACTTCCTGATTTCAAACTATGCTACAAAGCTAGAGTAATCAAAACAGTAAGCTGTAGGCATAAAAACAAACACAGAGAACACGGGAACAGAAACAAGAGCCCAGAAATAAACCCATGCATATACAGTCAACTCATATTTGACAAAGGATCCAAGAATACTCAATGGGGAAAAGATGGTCTCTTCAGTAAATGGTCCTGGGAAAACTGGATAACCGCATGCAAAAGGATGAAAGTGGACCCCTATCTTACACCACTCAACAAAAATTAACTCAAATGGATTGAAGATTTAAATGTAAGACCTGAACCGTTAAACTCCTAGAAGAAAACATAGGGAAAAAGCTCCTTGACATTGGTCTTGGCAGTGATTTTTTGGATATAATGCCAAAAGCACAAGCAACAGAAGTCAAAATAGACAAATGAGACTACATCAAACTAAAAAGCTCTGCACAGCAAAAGAAACCATCACCAAAATGAAAAGGCAAGCTATGGAATGGGAGAAATATTTGCAAATCAAAATATAAAAAGAAGTTAATATCCAAAATATATAAGGAAGTCATAAAGTCAATAGCAAAAAAAAATCCAATTAAAAAATGAGCAAAGGACCTGAATAGACATCTTCCAAAGAAGACATGCAGATGGCTAACAGGTACATGAAAAGGTGCTCCAATGAAATATTAGAGCACACACAATAGACTATTAGCCATAAAAAAGAGGGAAATCCTGCCATTTGTGACAATGTGGAAGAACCTGGAGGGCATTCTTCTAAGTGAAATTAAGTCAGACAGAGAAGGACAAATACTATGTGATCTCACTTCTATCTGAAATCCAAAAAAATCCAACTCGTAGAAACAGAGTAGATTGGTGGTTGCCAGGGCCAAGAGAGTAGGGGAAGTGTGTGAAGGTGGTTGAAGGGTGCCAACTTCCAGGTGTAAGATGGATAAGTTCTGGGGATCTCATGGCCAGCATGGTGACTGTAGATAACGATACTGTGTTATTGTATACTTAAAGGTTGGTAAGAGAGCAGATCTTAAATGTTCTCACCACAAAAAGAAAAATGGTAACTATATGAGGTGATGGATGTGTTAACTAACGTTATTGTGGTAATCGTTTTGCAATATATATGTATATGAAATCGTTACGTTGTACACTTTAAACTTACACAATGTTTTATGTCAATTGTCTCACCAAAGCTGGACAAAAATAAAGGGCATCTGTGGTTGACAGCAAAAAAAGAAAATAAAAACAAAACAATTATTTCAGCGTTTATGTAACTATTACCAACAGTTCTTTCTTTGGTTATCTCTGGAATTTAATTTTAACTTTTTGTTTTTCCCATGATAGATCCTGCTATTAATTTCAAAGATCTGTTATCTGTGGTGTATATGTCCCACAGAGCACACATCAATGTCAGAGTGGTCACCTGCAGAAAGGTTAGTAAACTTTTAAGATGCAGTTTAAGAATAGCAGTATCATTATACCATGAATAATTCTTAGCTTGAATATTTTGCACAAGATGTAAGTTTTAACATCTGTTATTTTATAAATGGACAGTCCCCCTTTTTGAGGTGAATTAACTTCATGTAATCACAAGGAATCAGCCTATGGATTTCTTCCTCTTAGCTCTACATGGGCTCCGGGAAATGTGCGCTTTGCAGAGGCAAAAAATTGTAACTGGAGAGTAGTTTCTTTATCAAGAACCTTCAATGATTGTGAACATTTCTAATTCATGTACCATATTTTAGAGTTTCTGAAAATTTTGAACTTTGTGGGAAGAATTTTCTACAATTCGTTTATGAGTATTCCAACAGTGATTTGCACTCAGTGCACCCATTTGACTTTTAACTGAGTCAAAGAATGGTCATCCCGTGTGCTTTCTGCTCATTGTAACCTTCTCTCTCCTCCCCTGGAGCCACTGACCTGCCTAGTATTCGCTTCTTTATCTTACTCCCTCATTATGTCACAGTATTTTTCCCTCAATAAATCTGCATATATATCTCTCTCTTTAATGGCTACATAGTTTTTCATTCTATGGCTGTTTATAAAGTATTATCTGGTTCTTTGTTGATGGACATTGAGGTTGTTTCCTGTTTTTCCATGTTAATAAACTTCTGTTAAAAACTTATTTTTACATATACCTTTACTTATGTACGTCTGTAAGACATAATCTGTGAAATGGAGTTGCTGTGTGAAAGGCACATAAATTGATCCGTTCCTTTCAGTGTGCAATTAGAAACAGCTTTCAGTGCAGCCTAGTTTTATCCATTTATATCTATAAAATAGACATAAAGTAAGTCTTACTATATGGAAATTTTAAAGTCATGAAAGGTTTCTTTGCCAAGCGAAGCTTAATCTGAAAGAAAAAAATTTTTATTCTGCACCAATAGAGTAATGGTTTCTCATTATTGATAGCATTAGTGAAGAAAGAAATTTCACGTCATTGTGACTCTGCTTTCTGCATCAACGTCAGCATACGTTAGAACCATTAATATTGAAGTCCCTACCAACATTATTCATCTCCTGCTGTGAAACTTCTCAGAGCTAGAAATTCTGATAAAAGAGACACTCTAAACACTGGGAGCTAAAGTTCTTTTCATCTACATAGAAGATGTGTTTTTTTTTGGTGAGGACATTGTCCTTGAGCTAACAGCTGTTGCCGGTCTTCCTCCTTTTGCTTGAGGAAGATTGGCTCTGAGCCATCACCTGTTGCCAATCTTCCTCTTTTTGCTTGAGGAAGATTGGCTCTGAGCCATCATCTGTGGCAGTCTTTCCTCTCTTTTGTGTGTGGGACGCTGCTGCAGCACGGCTTGATAGTGATGTAGGCCCGCACCCAGGATCTGAACCGTGAGCTGGGCCCCAAAGCGGAGCGCACTGAACTTGACCACTGCGCCGCGGAACCAGCCCTGTCTACGGAGAAGCTTATTGGCTTTGTGATAAAATGTCTTAAAGATCGTAACTGAATTTCTGACAGTGTTTGAGAACTTGTTTTTATCAAAAAAATGTGAAATCAAATGGACAACAGAGGTCATACTTAGTGCTACGTCAGTGTCTACTCTTTAATTTCAGCCTCTTAATCCAGCTAAATAGCAGCATCCGTTTTACTGGAATTAGTTTTTTGGAATTAAAAGTTTAGTTTTTGTTTTGTTTGTACAATATAGCATTAATGAAAAAACATGTTTTTGCAAAAGCAACCATCAACTTTGCCTGGATAAAGAAAATGAGATGAGAAAACTTTATTCTTGGGCTTCCTAGGGTCTGATACCAAAGTACCAAGACACTTTGATAGTGTCTTGTGTGTCCTGTTTCCTCCTGTCCCCAGTGCCGCAACTTTGCCTGGCTCATGGTAGATATTCAGTGTTTGCTGAGCAAATGTGGTGGCTCGTGGATTGTTGTTAGTTGAGAGGACATAACTTTATTACACTTGATGCAAACTTTCATTCTATTTATATTTCCTCTCTCACCAAATTAAAGTAATAACATGAGTGTGTTGACATGTGGAGGATCATTTTCTTTTTTCCTTTTTTATCTTTCAGCAAATATTTGAGTACATCCCTACTCTGTACAATGAGTAATATGCAGATTAATTAAAAACACAATGTCTGCCCTTCATATAGCTTATAATCCACTTAAGAACATAATCTTTTGAAAGTATATCCTCCCAAAGTTTCTCATTAAGTTACTTTGTCATTAAAATAACTGAAAAGAAATTGTTTTTGATGTAAAATACTGTGTACTTTTTGACGAATTTTGTATTCTTCATCTCTTTGTAGATTTTACAGATTTTACAATCCCAGCCAGATGCAGCACATCAAATATCTCAACAAGTGGGTTGGCAAGACACTTTCGTTAGGCTTTTTTTAAAAGCAAATTTTGAAAATGGAAATACTCTTCATAAGCACAGTAGGGCTGTTTCAATGAAAGACAATGATAAAAATATATCAGCTGACGATAATAAGAGGAACTTCGATGAAAAGATGGATGAGGAAAAAATCAACTCTTTTGCCTCCACTAATGTGTCTTCAGATCAGTGGAGTCTGGAGGATAGACGCTCTCTAGACTCAAACACACCATTATTTCAAGAAGATAGCTCTGTGGGAGAGTTGTCTTTCAAATCGGAGAACCAAGAAGAATTCTGGCATCATAGTCCTTCACACTTGAGTTTAGATCTCAGTAGAATTGACTCCTGTGAACTGAGTGACAGTGGAGGTCAAATGCCAGACAGCCTGCCTAGCACACCATCCCCCATAGAGTCTTCTAAATCATTTTCTGTGCCGTCTGACAAAGAAAGCAGCATCACAAGTGACACGGGCTTCAGCGATGACTTCTCTTTACTTGAAAGCCAGGAGGTAAAATTCCTTATCTGTCCAAACGCTCTTTTTGTTTCTATATGTCTATGTATACTTCTGATCCTTAGATGTATGTAATTGTTAACAATTTCATATTATGTTCATGTTCTGAGTCTCATGATCTAAGCTATTAGAAGCCTAGAAGTCACTAAATTGTGTGTCTTGAGAGCAAAGCCAGTGTTTTCTTCATCCTTGTATCTCTGACTTTGTATAATGTCGAACCCAAAGTTCCAGGTTTAGTGTATGTGATGGTTCTTACGATGTGCTTTTAACAGCCCCTCCCCCCGATAATTTACCATTACTTTATGTTTTGTGTAGAGATGTGAGGAGGAGCTTCTTCAGTTACTGACAAACATTTTGAGTTATGTGATGTGTAAGGGGCTGGAGAAGTCTGATGACGACGCTTGGATTGAGCGGGGACAAGTGTTTGCAGCGCTAACTAAACCAGGGATATCCAGTGAGCTGCTTCGACCATCAGATGAAATAAAACTAATGTAAGCATTCAGTTGGTGACTTCCCCTCTCCTTTTGGAGTGGGCAGGAGTCTAAAATAATATTTATTATTGAACATTTATTCAGTATTCAGTGGGTGTTGAGAGGAAAAAGGAGAAACTTTGTGCTTTTCCTGTCTTTTTGCCGTTCCAGTGGGATCTAGAGAGAAATCCAGAACTAACTCCAGTGTGAGGAAATTTAAGTCTTAAATTAATTTGGGTTTTAAGTGATTACGTGTTCCTTGTTGTTTAAATTGCTTGCTGCAGTGTCTAAGCACTTGGTGCCTTGTCTTCTACAGTCTTATCCGAATTTGAGTGTTTCCATGCTGAGGGAAGGGAGTAGTCTTTTCATGAAAATTGCTTCTCCAAAGGGCTGAGTTCTCTGCATCTGAGAGAACTCTGTAACATTAGCATACTCGGGGAGAACACTTCTCTGTTTTTCCACAGGGTTAGGCTTTCTACCCTCGTCTTTCCAATTTCAGCTTTAAAGAAACTCTGGACTATCTTAGGGAGACTGGAATGTGAATTACTTTCATAGCTATTTTATGGTCAAGTCAAACAGGTAACTTTTTCTTTGCCTTTTAGTATTAGGTGTATTAAAAATAGATACTCCAAAGATTAAAAGTTGCTTCATTGTTACTAAATTCCATCCACAATGTCTTATGATACCTGCCAGTAGTAGTGTATCTTTGGAGATACAGTCCTGTTCATAAGTAACTGGGTCTTTTTTCCATGTCCTGCGATTTCTCTAAACTTGAAATTGTTTTAAGAGGACTTTGTTTTACACTTAGTTTGCTGCAGAAGATGTTAGAATGGACAGTCACAGAGAACAGAGAGGCAAAAACTAATCCGGTAACTGCTGAGAATGCCTTCCGGCTCATGCTGATCGTACAGGACTTCCTGCAGTCAGAGGGGCTGGTTAATCCAAACGTGTGGACGGAGAAGGTGCAGTAAGACCTCTTTGAAATTCTTTTCTGGTAGTGGAGGACTTTATTCAAGGAAAGAAATTTTGTACTCCCTCTTTTCAGAGCATTGGTATTTAGTCGGAAGCAATGAACATGGATAGGATGTGGTAAAAGTCAGGTTTTGTTAGCTCTTACTCGGATAGTTCTTTTCGCTTTTGCCAACTGAACATTGAACCATTTTTGAAATATTTATGATTTGCATTTCTGTTGTGGAACACGCCTCATTGGAAGATTTACAAACTGAGTGTTTTTATTTCTCAATTTTTCCTTTGTGACAGCTTTTAGAGAATATGATGCAGCTCTTCGATGGTCTCTCAGTTTGGTATTCGGAAAGTCCAGTATGGGTAAAACTCTCTCAAATTCAAATCCAGTTGCTTCTAGGATTCATTGGAAGGGGTAATTTGCAGGTTTGTCAGTTCTTTTACATTATTTTCTCTACTTTCATGCAACATAGGAATTATTTGTGTGATAACTAAATGATAAAATGTTTTCGATATTTTAATTTTTTTAATTAGTTCAAAAAAATATCTGTGATTTCAGTTACGTTTCGGTTTTGAGATCAGAAAGAAGTTGAGAGGCAGCTAATTATCTCTCCCTGATGTTTATCACTCCATATAATTTTAAGGTTTCCGTATGAAGGATTCGCACACATGGCTTATGTTAGAAGGCATTGCTCATGTCATCTGTATTTAGTGCTGCTGTGCAGCCTGCATAGGCTGTTTGTACATGTACAGTTTGGGGCTTGCATTTTTAGGAAAACGATTTTTAAATTGTTCCTTTCAAAATCTTTTTCTATTACTCTATTAAGCTACTAATCCAGTTTCACATTTATTTCGTATATTTTCATTCGTCAAAGACTCACTGAGTACCTACCAAATGTTAGCATTGTACTAGGTTTCTGAAATAAACATAAATAAAATATAGACCCAAGGAACATTTTTTGTTTCTATTTTTAATTAAAATTTTTAAAAGTTGGAAAAGTTCCATGTGCATTTTAGTCTGTCATCTTTCCATTTACAT